>NC_047149.1:2184161-2484161 GCF_009829125.3 Periophthalmus magnuspinnatus | reverse complement strand
TTGATTGTCAGCTGCTGATCTGAAACTAATGTTTATGAAGTGACGAAAAAGCACAAGTTTCTGCCATGTTACACAAATACACGAATATACACAGACACAGGTACACATACCACATATCTCGCAGTACTTTTCATGGTACTTTTGACCCTGAGGCATGTTTGGGTTTTGGTCTGAATCATCTTGTGAACTTTGTACATTTTTATCATGCTGCTTCAATAAACTGCTCTTCAAACCTCCAGCAGCTGTGTTTGATTAGACCCGGTTTAGTCCTGCTTTAGTCCTGGTTTAGTCCTGGTTTAGACCTGGTTTCGTCCTGGTTTAGACCTGGTTTAGACCTGGTTTAGTCTTCGTTTAGACCTGGTTTAGTCCTGATTTAGACCTGGTTTAGTCCTGGTTTAGACCTGGTTTAGACCTGGTTTAGTCCTGGTTTAGACCTGGTTTAGTCTTCGTTTAGACCTGGTTTAGTCCTGATTTAGACCTGGTTTAGTCCTGGTTTAGACCTGGTTTAGACCTGGTTTAGTTCTGGTTCAGACATGGTTTAGTCCTGGTTCAGACCTGGTTTAGTCCTGGTTTAGGCCTGGTTCAGACCTGGTTTAGTCCTGGTTTAGGCCTGGTTTAGACCTGGTTTAGTCCTGGTTTAGTCCTGGTTTAGACCTGGTTTAGTCTTCGTTTAGACCTGGTTTAGTCCTGATTTAGACCTGGTTTAGTCCTGGTTTAGACCTGGTTTAGACCTGGTTTAGTTCTGGTTCAGACATGGTTTAGGCCTGGTTCAGACCTGGTTTAGTCCTGGTTTAGGCCTGGTTCAGACCTGGTTTAGTCCTGGTTTAGGCCTGGTTTAGACCTTGTTTAGTCCTGGTTTAGTCCTGGTTTAGACCTGGTTTTAGTCTTCGTTTAGACCTGGTTTAGTCCTGATTTAGACCTGGTTTAGTCCTGGTTTAGACCTGGTTTAGACCTGGTTTAGTTCTGGTTCAGACATGGTTTAGGCCTGGTTCAGACCTGGTTTAGTCCTGGTTTAGGCCTGGTTTAGGCCTGGTTTAGACCTGGTTTAGTCCTGGTTTAGTCCTGGTTTAGACCTGGTTTAGTCTTCGTTTAGACCTGGTTTAGTCCTGATTTAGACCTGGTTTAGTCCTGGTTTAGACCTGGTTTAGACCTGGTTTAGACCTGGTTTAGTTCTGGTTCAGACATGGTTTAGTCCTGGTTCAGACCTGGTTTAGTCCTGGTTTAGGCCTGGTTTAGACCTGGTTTAGTCCTGGTTTAGTCCTGGTTTAGACCTGGTTTAGTCTTCGTTTAGACCTGGTTTAGTCCTGATTTAGACCTGGTTTAGTCCTGGTTAGACCTGGTTTAGACCTGGTTTAGTTCTGGTTCAGACATGGTTTAGGCCTGGTTCAGACCTGGTTTAGTCCTGGTTTAGGCCTGGTTTAGACCTGGTTTAGTCCTGGTTTAGACCTGGTTTAGTCCTGGTTTAGTCCTGGTTTAGACCTGGTTTAGTCTTCGTTTAGACCTGGTTTAGTCCTGATTTAGACCTGGTTTAGTCCTGGTTTAGACCTGGTTTAGACCTGGTTTAGACCTGGTTTAGCCCTGGTTCAGACCTGATTTAGTCCTGATTCAGACCTGGTTAGAACCTGGTTTAGTACTGGTTCAGACCTGGTTAGTCCTGATTTAGACCCTGGTTTTAGACCTGGTTTAGTCCTGATTTAGACTTGGTTTAGTCCTGGTTCAGACCTGGTTTTAGACCTGGTTTAGTCTGTTCAGACCTGGTTTAGTCCGGATTTTAGACCTGGTTTAGACCTAGTTTAGTTCTGGTTCAGACCTGGTTTAGACCTGGTTTAGTCATGGTTCAGACCTGGTTTAGTACTGATTTAGACCTGGTTTAGTCCTGGTTTAGACCTGGTTTAGACCTGGTTTAGTTCTGGTTCAGACATGGTTTAGTCCTGGTTCAGACCTGGTTTAGTCCTGGTTTAGGCCTGGTTTAGACCTGGTTTAGTCCTGGTTTAGTCCTGGTTTAGACCTGGTTTAGTCTTCGTTTAGACCTGGTTTGGTCCTGATTTAGGCAAGGCAAGGCAAGTTTATTTGTATAGCACAATTCGTACACAAGGTAATTCAAAGTGCTTTACAGAATAAGAAAGACATTAAAATCACACAAATCAAACATAAATAATCACAAATAATCATCATAAAATCAACATTAAAAGAGAAGAGTGCAGAATAAAAACCTGTCAGTCATATGCACAGCTAAACAGAACTGTTTTGAGTCTGGATTTAAACATTGTCAAAGTAGAGGCCTGTCTCACATCTTCAGGAAGACTGTTCCAAGTTTTAGCTGCATAAAATTTAAACGCTGATTCCCCATGTTTAGTCCTGACTCTGGGCACCAGCAGGAGGCCGATCCCTGAAGTCCTCAAATTGCGAGATGGTTCATATGGCACTAACATGTCGGAGATATACTTTGGACTTAGGCCATGGAGAGACTTATACACAAGCAGAGCTGCTTTAAAGTCTATTCTTTGAGCTACAGGAAGCCAGTGCAGAGACCTGATCACAGGACTTATGTGCTCATACTTCCTGGTTCTAGTCAGGACCCGAGCAGCAGCGTTCTGGATGTACTGCAGCTGTGTTAAGGCTCGTTTGGAGAGGCCAGTGAGCAGGCCGTTACAGTAGTCTAACCTACTGGAGACAAATGCATGGATAAGTCTCTCTAAGTCTGGCTTTGACTGTATACCTTTGATTTTTGCAATGTTTTTTAGGTGGTAAAAAGCTGCAGATGTTATTGATTTGATGTGGCTGTTAAAGTTCAAGTCTGAGTCCATTATTACCCCTAGATTTCTAGCCTGATTTGAAGGTTTTAGAGAGAGAGACTGGAGGTGACTGCTGACACTTTCTCTATGTTTCTGTGGGCCAAAGATGATAACTTCAGTCTTGTCTGAGTTTAGCAGAAGAAAGTTGTTTTGCATCCACACACTGATCTGCTGGATGCAGTGGCAGAGTGAATCCACTGGTCCATATTCACCTGCTGCTAGTGAGACATAGATCTGAGTGTCATCTGCATAGTTGTGGTAAGACACATTATTGCTGCGTATTAACTGGCCTAACGGCAGCATGTAGAGATTGAACAGCAGGGGTCCCAGGATTGAACCCTGGGGCACCCCACAGGTCAGGGACATTTTATCTGATATACATTTTCCAATTTCAACAAAGTACTCCCTGTTTTCTAAATAGGACTTGAACCAGTTTAGTGCCGTACCAGAGATGCCCACCCAGTCCTCCAGTCTCTGTAAGAGGATCCCATGATCAACAGTGTCAAAAGCAGCACTCAGATCTAACAGGATCAAGACTGAGACTTTGCCTGCATCAGTGTTCAGGCGGATGTCATTTGTCACCTTGATAAGAGCAGTCTCAGTGCTGTGGTGGGGTCTAAAACCTGATTGGAAAACATCAAAGGAGTTGTTCATTTCGAGGAAGTTAATAAGCTGTTGGTAAACAACTTTTTCAAGGACTTTGCCTAAAAATGGCAGATTTGAGATTGGTCGATAATTGTTCAATATTGTGGCATCAAGACTGCTCTTCTTTAGGAGAGGCTTGATAACCGCAGTTTTCAAAGCACTTGGGAATGTTCCAGATTGAAGTGACATATTAACTATGTGAGTGAGTGGTGACAGCAAACTGTTGAGCACAGACTTTAAAAATTTAGTGGGTAGCACATCGAGGCAGCATGTAGATGAACTCAGACTGGTGACAATCTCTTGGACAGTTTTATCAGTTACAGGTGTAAAGTGAGTCAGCTCTAAGTGTCTAGGTGGGTGCTGGGTTGTTATTTGTGTTGTGGAATTTATGGCATTTTTAATACCCTGAACCTTGTCATTAAAGAATACTGCAAACTCATTGCACTTAGATATGGAAATTAGTTTTAACGGCAGTGGAGCTGGGGGGTTTGTTAATCTGTTTACCGTTGCAAACAGGATACGAGAGTTTTTACTACAACTTCCAATAATGTCAGAAAAATACCTTTGCCTTGTTCTACATAAACTGTGGTTGTACATGTGCATCTTTTCTCTGTAAATTTCATAATGAACCTGGAGCTTTGACTTGCGCCATTCCCACTCGGCCCTCCGGCACTCCCTTTTCTGTGCCCTGACCGAGTCATCATTCCTCCATGGCGCTTTCTGCTTATCTTTAACCATTTTAACCTTCATCGGGGCAATGGTGTCCAGAACATTCAAAACACTCGAAGTTACAGAGTTCAACAAATCATCAACATCAGAACATGAGGCATTTTCAAAGTATATCATTTCCATGAACAGTGCACCTGTGTTATCATTTATGTGTCTCCTTTGAACAACTGCAGGACCAGCCGCTGGTTTGGGAATAACAGACAGGTCAAAGAAGACACAGAAATGATCAGACAGAGCAACATCCACCACATTGACATTTGAAATATTTACTCCTTTTGTAATGAGCAAGTCCAGAGTGTGTCCTCTGTTGTGGGTGGGCTCGCTGACATGCTGAGTCAGGCCAAAGGTTTCAAGGACAGAACTGAGCTCTTTAGCGTTCCTGTCAAACACATTATCCACATGTACATTAAACCTGGTTTAGTCCTGGTTTAGACCTGGTTTAGACCTGGTTTAATTCTGGTTCAGACATGGTTTAGGCCTGGTTCAGACCTGGTTTAGTCCTGGTTTAGGCCTGGTTTAGACCTGGTTTAGTCCTGGTTTAGTCCTGGTTTAGACCTGGTTTAGTCTTCGTTTAGACCTGGTTTAGTCCTGATTTAGACCTGGTTTAGTCCTGGTTTAGACCTGGTTTAGATCTGGTTTAGTTCTGGTTCAGACCTGGTTTACTCCTGGTTTAGGCCTGGTTTAGACCTGGTTTAGTCCTGGTTTAGTCCGGGTTTAGACCTGGTTTAGTCTTCGTTTAGACCTGGTTTAGTCCTGATTCAGACCTGGTTTAGACCTGGTTTCGTCCTGGTTCAGACCTGGTTTAGTCCTGGTTTAGACCTGGTTTAGTCCTGGTTTAGACCTGGTTTAGTCCTGGTTTAGTCCTGGTTTAGTCCTGGTTTAGTCCTGGTTTAGACCTGGTTTAGTCTTCGTTTAGACCTGGTTTAGTCCTGATTTAGACCTGGTTTAGTCCTGGTTCAGACCTGGTTTAGACCTGGTTTAGCCCTGGTTCAGACCTGATTTAGTCCTGATTCAGACCTGGTTTAGACCTGGTTTAGTCCTGGTTCAGACCTGGTTTAGTCCTGATTTAGACCTGGTTTAGACCTGGTTTAGTCCTGATTTAGACTTGGTTTAGTCCTGGTTCAGACCTGGTTTAGACCTGGTTTAGTCCTGGTTCAGACCTGGTTTAGTCCGGATTTAGACCTGGTTTAGACCTGGTTTAGTCCTGGTTCAGACCTGGTTTAGACCTGGTTTAGTCATGGTTCAGACCTGGTTTAGTACTGATTTAGACCTGGTTTAGACCTGGTTTACTCCTAGTTTAGACCTGGTTTAGACCTGGTTTAGTCCTGATTTAGATCTGGTTTAGTCCTGATTTAGACCTGGTTTAGACCTGGTTTAGTCCTGGTTTAGTCCTGATTTAGACCTGGTTCAGACCTGGTTCAGACCTGGTTTAGTCCTGGTTCAGACTTGGTTTAGCCCTGGTTTCGTCCTGATTTATCGCAGGTTTAGTTCTGGTTCATTCCTATAAGAAATGCAAATGTTTCTTACAAACTGTACATAATGTATTATCAGAAAGATAAAATGCTGCTGTCGCTTCTGATTGACAGGTCTCTCTGTTTCCATGACGACCACAGAGTTCATCCATTACTTTCTTCTTCATAAGTATAAAAACAACAGTATGTTTTCTGATGAATTTTATGATTCTGTAGATTTGGTACGATTACCATTAGGTACATCTGTCTACACCATAACTTTAATGTATTTATTTATATATTTATTTGACAGGGACAATGCAATCTGACATAGTTACAACATGAACATTGCAGCTGATGTGATGCATATAGAGTTTATAGCAAAAGCTAATTCTCAACTCCCGTCCCTGGTTGGGCTTCTCCACAATTCACCAATATGCAAAATATATTAAAACACCTGCCCCTTAAAATAGATACATCAGTGCCCAAAAATACATTCAATACTCACACGTTCTCTCTCTCTCTGTCATACTGCCTATTTACAAGTGGGTACAGTTTTGACTCATTTTCAGCCAGTTCTTAACCCTAGAGGTGAACATTTTCAACTCAGAAATGTTTTTTATTTCAGTGGGCAGTGAGTTCCACAGTTTGCAGCTCTGATATGAAAAGGCGGACTGTCCAAAAGAGGTTCTGCGTTGTGGGATTGTACAGTTCTTGTTTATGGTGCCTCTTGTCACTCTGGTGCTGTTTAATCTTTGTATAAATGTACTGGGGCTCTGGGGCCAAGTTATAAATACACTTAAAACATAATTTAAGAAAACATAAACTAGTAAAACTTTCAAAACTTAATAGATTATATTTTTTAAGGATGTGACAATGATGAAAACGGATTGGCTTTCGATCCATAATTTTGATTGCTTGGTTGTACAAAGAACCAATGCGCTTTGTGGCTGAGGGAGCTGCCTGGGCCCATGCTGTCATGCAGTAGGAGATATGGGAAAAAATCATACCATGCATGTACAGCAGGGCTGCCTGATTTGGAATATATTGCCTTATCAATTTAAAACAATTTAGATTTCTTTGTATTGTTTTGGCTATACTCTTAACATGCTTATCAAATTTTAGTTGGGGGTCTAGGACCAACCCAAGATATTTCAAATCGTTAACTACTTGTATTTTATCATTTTGTAAATTTATTTGAAATCTTTGGTCTACATTTATTTTTTTAATAGAAAAACACATAGAAGCAGTTTTTGCAAAATTTAGAGTCAGCTTATTTTGAGTTAGCCACTGACTAACCTCAGCCATGCATGTGGACAAAACATCCGCCGCCTGCTCTGGTGTCTTGGCGGGTGCATAAAAAACTGCGTCATCTGCATAAAGTTGGCAGCGGACACCTGGGCAGATCAAAGGCAAGTCATTTATAAACAGACTAAACAGCACTGGTCCCAATATGGAGCCCTGAGGTATGCCCATGCGAATATTTGCGAATGGAGATTTATTTTCGGCCACTTTAACACACTGTTTCCTATCCTGAAGGTAAGAGGCAAACCAACAAATTGCCTCAGGGGCGATATTGAATGATGTCATTTTTGATAAAAGCAAACTGTGATTAACGGTTTCGAAGGCTTTTTTTAGATCGAGAAACACAGCTCCTACGACCTCACCTCTATCGAGGGACTTTTTTATATTTTCAATAAAACAGCAGTTTGCTATTTCGGTTGAATACCCTGCTCTGAAACCAAACTGCTGCGAGCTGAGGAGCTGATTAGCCTCCAAGTAGTCAGTAAGTTGTGCTGCTACAATTTTTTCGATTACTTTGGACAGTATAGGTAAAATTGATATTGGCCGGTAATTGGACATAGAATCTGGGCTTCCTGCTTTAAAAATTGGCACAATCACTGCTTTTTTCCAACCTAAGGGAAATTTTGATTTTTTTATGGACAAATTGACTAGATGTGTCAAAGGTTTAACTAATACATTACTGTAGCGCTTGAGAAAACAGCTATTTAGATTATATATATCATTTGATTTAGAATTTGATAACTTTTTTATTATCCGTGTGACTTCTTTCTATGGAAGCCCGTTTCCGCCATGAAAAAAAAAATAAAAGCTCCACAGAAAGTCGAAATTACGAGTTTTAAACTCGTAATTAGGAGTTTTAAAACTCGTAATTAGGAGTTTAAAACTCGTAATTAGGACTTTTAAAACTACTAATTATGAGTTTAAAACTCGTAATTATGAGTTTTAAAACTACTAATTATGAGTTTAAAACTCGTAATTAGGACTTTTAAAACTACTAATTATGAGTTTAAAACTCGTAATTAGGACTTTTAAAAGTATGAATTATGAGTTTATAACTCGTAATTTTGGGAATGTAACATTTACAAAAAGTGAACCTTATCAATTTTGATTAAATGAATTTGGTATTTTAATAATTTCCTCAATAAACCAGCGGGGTTGTGACCAGCTGGCACTCTGCTCAGACCAGGAAAACGAGCGCTCACAGACACAGAGCACAGCTCATGAGTGGTCAGAACAGCACTCAGGGCCCACTGATTTGTTCAAGACGCCAGAAACTTTACTGGAGCTTAATTTATTCATTTTTTAAAAGTATGTAGGTGATAAACATAACAGTCCTCCTCCTGTCTCCTCTGCTCTGTACACTCAGTTGCAGTGTGCTACAAGCTCAATTAAGACTTTAAAAGTTCTAATTACGAGTTTTAAACTCATAATTAGTAGTTTTAAAACTCATAATTACGAGTTTTAAACTCATAATTAGTAGTTTTAAAAGTCCTAATTACGAGTTTTAAACTCCTAATTACGAGTTTTAAAACTCCTAATTACGAGTTTAAAACTCGTAATTTCGACTTTCTGTGGAGCTTTTATTTTTTTTTTCATGGCGGAAACGGGCTTCCATATCTTTCTCATTCACTTCTTCAATGCAAAAATAATTCTCAGGGTGCGTTAAAGGTGGTATATTCACATAATCAGTATTCTCAAAACATTGTGCCAATTCTTCAATTGACTGGACACTGACTAATGCCATACTGTGGAACGTTCCAGACAGAATAGAGATCTCCATAGAGAAAAGACACTTTTAATCACATTTCACTGAGCAAAAGATCGTGGTCCATGTAGTTCTA
This sequence comes from Periophthalmus magnuspinnatus, assembly GCF_009829125.3. NCBI lineage: Eukaryota > Metazoa > Chordata > Actinopteri > Gobiiformes > Gobiidae > Periophthalmus > Periophthalmus magnuspinnatus. The sequence goes on along the minus strand of NC_047149.1, from coordinate 2,475,395 downwards.
TGAGCAACAAAACAATGAGCCAAATGAGCAGAGATAAGTCAATGATTCCTCTGTGTAAAGTTCTATTCTTGTGTTTATTTATTCATGTTTTGGCCCTCGGCGCTCTCCAGCTTCCTGACCTCAGTTTATGTTTGCCATGGTGATGACAGTGACCCCTGACCTCTTGGATTTCATGGCACAACCATAGATCATATATATTCTTTATCAAATCTATGAACACACTGCTCACACAAATGCTGAAGTCTGAGAAATGCACGTGGCCCTAAATCCGTCCGCAGACCCCACACACTGTTACACCTTGTGACATCAGGTGGTGATCCGGAAAAGCTACTCTGTGTTTTTAAAGTCCATTCAGTTTCACTATTCTCATTCTGATAATTTGAGTTCAATTCACTACAGCTAAACCTCAGTCCTGTTCGCTCATTTAAGCTGCACTCCTCAGTGCTTACAGTCTGCTCCTCTGCTGTTTAATGAAAGATCCAAAAAGTGCCTGAGAACATCACGCTTTTCACAGTCTGGTCCTCTGCATGTGCCACGTCCTTCACAGTCTGGTCTTCTGCATGTGCCACGTCCTTCAGAGTTTGTGTGGTTTATTTGGGCAGTTTGACATCACACTTTGTCCCTATAAAGTGTCTATGGGCCAGTGTAGATCTCACCTTTCGGACCTAACCTCTCAGGGTCAAGTTAAGGTCATTCTCAAAATTGATCTTTAAAACACAAACAGCACAAACACAGTCCCACGCCCCAAAGTCAAGAGGTCTGAGTTCCTGATACTATGTGGAGTTTAAATATTCAGGTAAAATTTAACAGAGAAGCCTCTGAACAAGAGGAATCACACATTCACCATTTGAAATATTTTATAATGAAAATACAATTAACAAAATTGTCTTTACAGTTTTAATAATTTAATTTTTTATTTATTTTAACAAGAACCATGTGCAAACAAACAATTATGGTATGGTAACAAGCAATTGAAATACATTTAAGTATCAGTTATTTACAATCAAACATTCATCTTATAATGTTCCAAAGCGACCCAGCTGAATTGGAACATGTAACTTTATTTAAAAATAAACAAAAACAGGAGGAATAAAGTGTTTTCTTAGAAGTCATCATACTTGTCTCTGCTTGGTCGTTTAGCTGCGCCCTCTCGGGACAGACGATCTGCCTCCTCGTTTCCATGATAACCTGCGTGTCCAGGTATGTGCAGCTGAAACAGACAAGGCCCTGGTTCAAATATCTGTCCCCAGTTTAGTTCTTGGTTTAAATAAAGTTTAAATAAAAACTATTCTATTGGGTAACATTATTAAGCCACACAATGACTCCCTCTTGACTTGCAGCAGGTCAGTCTCCTCTCCAAGGCTGAGGGATTGAAGGGGGGGGGCGAAGGATTTTGTTTTGGTTAACAAATAATTTTTTTTTTATCAGCCCTTATAGTAGGTTTAGTCCAGTTTCAGTCCTGGGTTAGCCCTGGTCCAGACCTTTTCCAGACCATGTTCAGTCCTGGTTCTTACCCATGTGACCTGCAGCTCAGAGTTTAGTTGGTCCAGTTTGATGAAGTCTTCTTTGTTGACGATCTCTCCCCCAGATTTGAGTCTCCAGCCATTTAGTTTCCAGCTCTTCACCCAACTGGTCACACCTGCAACAACCACACCCACCACCACAAACAAAACACAACACCGATGATACCAAAGGTGACACCAAACATGACAACGGCGAAAAACATACTCCAACCTGTTCAAACTTCAGGCCAGTAACAGCTCTTTGTGCTTGTGTGCACTTTGCTCTCAAGTGGATTTAACTATTTGACTTTCTCTACTGTTATGACACTTTGAATAAGATTACATTAATGATACAATGACAGCTGTGCATTTTACTGAGAGTGCTCACACATGAGGTATGTGTAAAATTCGACTCTAAAGACACACTCCAGTCGGACTGGTGCAGGTTCCAGGCACGGCTGGCCCATCAACATACTAAGCGGTTGTTTAGGGCCATGACCACTAGAGGGCCACATCCTCAGAGAGAACTGCCATGGCCTGACCAAATGTATTTTAATTCATTTAAAGTGCACATATGTATGGAAGCCCGTTTCCGCCATGAAAAAAAAAATAAAAGCCCCACAGAAAGTCGAAATTACGAGTTTTAAACTCGTAATTATGAGTTTAAAACTCGTAATTATGAGTTTAAAACTCGTAATTATGAGTTTAAAACTCGTAATTATGAGTTTAAAACTCGTAATTATGAGTTTAAAACTCGTAATTACGAGTTTAAAACTCGTAATTAGGACTTTTAAAACTACTAATTATGAGTTTAAAACTCGTAATTATGAGTTTTAAAACTATTAATTATGAGTTTAAAACTCGTAATTAGAACTTTTAAAGTCTTAATTGAGCTTGTAGCACACTGCAACTGAGTGTACAGAGCAGAGGAGACAGGAGGAGGACTGTTATGTTTATCACCTACATACTTTTAAAAAATGAATAAATTAAGCTCCAGTAAAGTTTCTGGCGTCTTGAACAAATCAGTGGGCCCTGAGTGCTGTTCTGACCACTCATGAGCTGTGCTCTGTGTCTGTGAGCGCTCGTTTTCCTGGTCTGAGCAGAGTGCCAGCTGGTCACAACCCCGCTGGTTTATTGAGGAAATTATTAAAATACCAAATTCATTTAATCAAAATTGATAAGGTTCACTTTTTGTAAATGTTACATTCCCAAAATTACGAGTTATAAACTCATAATTCATACTTTTAAAAGTCCTAATTACGAGTTTTAAACTCATAATTAGTAGTTTTAAAAGTCCTAATTACGAGTTTTAAACTCGTAATTACGAGTTTTAAACTCATAATTACGAGTTTTAAACTCATAATTACGAGTTTTAAACTCATAATTACGAGTTTTAAAACTCCTAATTACGAGTTTAAAACTCGTAATTTCGACTTTCTGTGGAGCTTTTATTTTTTTTTTCATGGCGGAAACGGGCTTCCATACATATGCACTTGAAATAAAGGAAAACAGCTGTGTGCTTTCACATCTTATCAGGGTCATCACATAATGAAATGGTTCTAAAAGACAGTTTAGGAGTGATACTGAACAAAAAACGAGTGCAAGATAAAAGTGAGAGCTTTGTTTTTTGCTAATAATGTCATGCTAAGTTAATGTGCTAGCATACAATGATTTTTTTTAAAACTGTGCATCCATTAGAGAGGCACAACCAAAATCTGGTTGGGCCAAATGCCTAATTGGCCCTGGTTTCTAGTTCTTTCTGGTTCCATGTTCTCACCATTGATGGTGAACTTGCTGTCCGTGTACAGCACTAGTTTGTGGATGTTGTTCGCTTTGGCCAGCTCCAACGCTCTGCAGGCCGCCTGGAGGACGACACAGGGATTACATGCAGTTGAACCGATGCAAAAGGTAAAAATGAAATCATGCCTCAAACATATTGTGCAGTAGTTCACTGAACTTTCCATCATGTAAAGTGTTTTTAAATAAAGGACCATTACTGTTATCAGTGGGGCAGGGACCAGATCTCATAAAATAAAATATTTTTTAATATTTTAAATAAGATTTTTTTCTTTTTTTTATGCCAAATGTTTTCATTTGAGGCAGAGATAAGTGTTCGGAGTGTTAAGTGTAAGAGTTACACCTCTTGAGAAGTTATAATTCCAAAAGGCAATGGTATAATGACAGCAAAATATAAAATAAAATAAATAAAACATTGTGAGGCCAAAATTGTGACAAGATCAACTCAGTGCATTTGCCTCATTCCTGTAGAAATGATGTCTAGTCCCATCCCTGTTTCTCTGTAAGAACGAGGTCTAAACCACTTTGGTCACATTCATCTTGTCTTCAGTTATGGTTGTTCATATTTTCATTTCTTTTAAATAACATTTTCTGTCTAAAAGAAATCAGGGCATTAACACGGTCCAGACTGACCTGGATCTCTGCTCTCTGATTGGTCTGTCGTCCCTCCAGTCGCTCCGACACGTTCCTGAGGAGACACAGTGGTTTAGTGCGTCAGGCCACTACAGAATGTGGTGGCCCTGTTTCTCTGTAAGAACAAGGTCTAAACCACTTAGGTCACATTCATCTCGTCTTCATCAGACCCTCATCTGAGGGTCTCAGTGTCTCACGTCAGAAGGTCAAAGGGTCACAGCGTCAAAAAGTCACTCACAGTGGGTGGTACGGGCCCCAGTAAACGCCAATCCCTGCCTGCGCTGAACTCTTCCCATTCGATGAGCAGCAGCCGTCAGTGTACACCACTACACTGTCCCCTGAAGGCCACAAAGAGAATCACAAAAATTCATCAGAAATATCTCACAACAGTAGCTCAGTTGGTAGAGTGTCCTCGTTCCATTCCCCCTATCGACATAAAACATAATTGGTTGAGTGGTCAGATCCACTGACCCACAGGTTGGCGGTGCAATTCCAGCTCACACAGATGAATGCTGTCATTGTGCCCTTGGGCAAGACACTTAACCTACCTCGCCCCAGTGTCTGTGTACACTGGTGTATGAATGTTTGTGTGAATGGGTGAGTGTTTCCTTGATGTAAGGCACTTTGAGTGCCTTGAAGGTGGAAAAGCGCTATATAAAAATGTGGCCATTTACCATCCCCAGTCCCAGAGCATTTCCAGGTCTGCTCTGTTAACACTTAACCTGCAATTGGCTCTCTGCTCTCTCACTGAGCAGTGAACTGCTGTATCATTTAAACTAAATGACAATGGAATGACAGGGAGCCAAGCGATGGTGGTCCTGGCAATTTTCTGGGTAAAATGCCCTAACGGCCGCAGCATTAGGGCATTAATGAGCGAACTGAGCGATTTTATTCAAATCTCAACTTTCCAAGATAAAAGAACATTAATGCAAACAAGTCAGAACCCCAATATCTCATCTCAGAATCACGGGTTCCCGAGGACCACATGAATGCAGCATTAGTCACACATAATCTTTACCTGCATATTCCCGGTAATTGACTCTGTTCCAGTCAAATGCAGTTCAATTGCCAGTACATGCTGCATGTGTGAACGGGGCTTTGTATTCACTGTCCCCCCCCCCCGCCACTCTCCCTCCTCCTCTGCACCACCACCCGTACCCATATAAGTGAAGTCGCTGGAGCTGGTGGCCTCTTGCTTGGCTCTTTTCTGGGGTGTTTCCTGCTCCTCCTCTCCTCTGTGGCGCCTCTTGGGTCCGAGAGGGATGTACTGCAGTGGCTCCGGGCCTCGTTTGGGCAGAACTGCAGGAGCCGGGTCGGAAATTTGAGCTGCACCAAGAACAGGACAGTAAGTCATAACTGTTATAATGTTCCTTTATTAAAAGTAGATGGTCTTTAAGTTATGTTAAATGATAAATGCAAAGAAAGGTTTTATGTAGTTTTTAAAGTGTCCAGACCATACACTGTATACAGAAGTGGACTAAATGAGTGTGACATTACCCATACCGTTTGGCTCCAGTTAAATGAAGCCAGTTGAGGCTAGCAGTTTTAGTGACTACCTGGAGCCAAAATCCATATTTGGAAATCCAAGGACTCTCATCATAGCAACCAACAAGCCAATATGGAGTGAAAAAATGACGAGCCTGACAGCAGCAGAGAAGGGTTTTTCAATAGAAAGTGAATTGAAGCTGGGAGCGCGCCAATGTACACTTTCTCTTTGGAACACAGTGGCAGAGAGTATGCAAACTGTGGTTAGCCATGTCCATTTATACAGTCTTCTGTAGTTCTGTATTTCTGACCTGGTTTAGCCCGGATTTGAATTAGATTCTGGTTAAACATGCAATTTGATCTGGTTTTATAATTTATCGTTACATTGCCCCCATATAATAAAACAACAGTAAAACCAAAATCCAAACTAGATAATAATTTGATCAAGTTGTCTGAATGGTTTTGGAATGGTTTTGAGCTGTATTTTTTATTCATTCTATGCTATAAAACTCTTTCAATACTCCTCATGGTATCAGAATAAGTTAAATATTTAAGTTTAAGCATCTATCCAAATTGTTCTATCAAGGTTACAATATGGTTTTCTGCCTGTGTAGGAAATGAGTTGACTGTCTCCAGGTCAAACCTGTCTGGTGCAGTGGACCAGATCTGAGCCAACATCCTGGTCAGGACTCAGGAGAACCTAGCTAGAGGATTTTGCCTATTGATACTTTGCAGTGACATCACGCTGGGAGTGTTTTACATGTATCTTCATGGTGGAATGTTTAGCAGTTACCAAGTTACCAAGAAAAAAATGAATTTAAACAAAACGTCTTCAGGAGCCTGTGATCAATACAAGGTCATGGTCCTGTTTAGGTGTTTGATTTTCAGCAAAAAAGATGAGAGTGACTAAGTGAAAAACTGTTGGCTAATGCTAGCTAGCTTGTGACTGTATTTTTATGTGTGAGAAACTTTTTTAACAGCACAAATCAGCTCACCTGTTGTAGTTCCAACTAAGTTAGACTTTACTCTGAGCTTTATTTTAACATGACCTGACCACTAAAGAACTAACAAAGGCTCAGACAAAGCAAGCAAAGTTAGCAGGGAATGTTGATGACGTCAGGTGCAAATTATCAGTAATACATGTTTGCCTGTAACATATTTCACCTGTCTCTGGTTTGGGAGGTGAAACAATGGGATTCTCTCCCCGGACAAAAGCCCAGGCATCTTTTTCTGTCGGGAACTTTTTAAAGACGGCAGCGGGAAACTTGTCCACCTGCGTTTTACATTCATCCCTAAAAGAAAAACATATTAATAAAGCTCTACAAAAATACAACAAAATACATGTTCAAAATTTTTGATTAAGTAAAAAAAAATTGCATTTGTAAGTGAGTACAATTCTAGTGATGTTAATGTAAATAGTTATGGGTAAAAATGTATTACCAATCCATAAACACTTAGCAGCATCACCTGCTCTGATTGGACTGAGTTCAGAGAGTATGCAAACTGTGGTTTGAAACTACTAAATTCAGCTTTAAATTGTTTAAATTGATGTAAAATGCTAAAATCTGTTAAAAAGTAATTAATACTACTATTTTCAGGTACACTGTTTACTTTTACAATTTTAGAAGCAGTACTTCTAATGGAATGCATTTTTAGACATGTAACTGGACTTTTACTTGAACACACATTTGCAATACTCTTTCCACCACATAGACTGTATATATAAACTTCAAACAGTCTATGCTCCACCTCTTGTTAACACATAAAATATGTAAATACAAACAAAGTTTAGAAGTATGGTTGACGTTCAAACAATAACACTGTCTTAAAAGTGCGTTTTTTGTGAACGAGGTTTGGTGTATCAATGATCAAATATAGATCTAACACATTTAATCAAAGAGGAAATGCTACTGTGCTGATTTTTGACGGCGCACTACCATGTTTTGTAGACTCCAGGCTTGAGTCCTTTCCTCACCGCGTAGTAAAACTTCCCCTTCGGCATGACTCCTGCGCCGCTCCAAACCGACTTCCGAACTCCGCTGAAAAACCTACTCAACCTGAACATAACCTGTTTTAATGAAACAGTGACGACCCCCAGCCCAGAGGCATTATAACGGGGACTTTAACGCACATATGTCCAGTTCGGCTTGATTTGTACGTTTAATTAATATCGTCTTTCATAGATATAACTAAAATAAATAACTAAATTGAGACGGAAAACCGCTAATGGATACTCTCCTCACTCACGTAAGATCACCTTTTTGTCACATAATTTGGGCTTTTGCGTAACTAATCCTTCACAAATTACATCTTTGGATAATTCCGTTCATAAACTGCACGATATCTGACACAAAAATACCAAAAATACCAAAAATCCGCAGAAAATGCCCAGAAGCGAAAGTAACGTTATTTTAATAGATCCATATGACAACAGCACAGACGAACATTCCGTGAGTTCGGACTAGTCTCGCGATAGTAGAAATGTTACGTTCGTTTTACTCTGAGATTTTCCTAAATGTTGTGTAAACTCGTCAATATTTTTTTCTGGCCGTTTTATCGAACTAAAATCAGACTGAAATTGAAAGTTATTTTGGTTTATAAAAATAATTAATTATCTATAATAAATGTCTGATTAAAAATACATTAAAATACGTGGTTCTTTTGGCATATATGTCACTTTGTACATTTATAATCCTACTTTGTTATAAAACTTGAACGCAGCTATATCATGCTGGGTTGTGTTATCTCTCGCGAGATCGCCAAAGGCCTCGCGCTGTGATTAATCCAACTCTCGCGATGTTCCGGTCTCTTCCTTGGCCGTCGTTGACTGAGGTTAGTCGTGACATTTCTCCCTGGATTCACGTTTCTACTTCAAACTTCACTTTACAAACGTTACATTCTTCAATTCTGGCATCGGAATCCAAGTTAACCCTTTGATACGTTAGATTAAGAGATTAAAGGCCATTGATGGCTTTTAAAATGTGTACATTTAGCCGTAGTATGAGCGCTTAAGAGTGGAGGGAGCTAGTCACCAATCTCTACGTGAATAGGCCGGACATGTGTTCACGCTGGGCTAATTTGGAGTTCAAGCTTTATAATGGCCTCCGTTTCAGTTTTAATGCTCCGAAAGTTCATTTTATGCTTTTAAAATGTCTGCCTATTTACGTAAACTTAGCGGAGCGGGATCTGAAGGGTTTCTATTGAGTTAGCAGGCTGTGGAAGACGGGCTAGCTTCTGTTATGGACCTGGTTATTTACAGTCTATAGGTTCAACGTAGGCTTTGGGATTAAAAATGAACATACAAGTTTGTTATATTTAAGTGTTCAATAGTAAAGTTTAGAAAATTTAATTTTTTCAATAATGAACAGTAGAGGGTTAGCTGTGGCCCATGGCTAACCCACTGGACTGTCAATTTAGCCTGATTGGCGTTTATAAAACTAAGACTTCAAGATTTCAGATGTCTTTAGCTGTTGAATGGTTTGTATATTAAAGCAGTATAAAGTCTTTCGTAGTTGATGTACCTTTGCTGGATCCTGAACATAGTGAGCTGTTATAAACCAGTGCTGTACCCTTAATTCTCTGCATGTCGGAAACCAATTTTTCTCATTTTAATTCCACTTTTTATTTCCCCAGAGACAAAGGCCATGTTCAGTACAAGCGCCAAAATAGTGAAGCCCAATGGCGAGAAGCCAGACGAGTTTGAGTCTGGCATTTCTCAGGTGAGTTTTCAAAGTGTTATGGGGGTTATGATTGGACATGACATCACCGAGGCTTCAGTTAGACATGTAGACTGTGTAATCCCTAACTCGTCCAAAAGTGGTTTAATGCAGAAGGTTTTAGTGGTAGTCATCCGGACTGCAAATACGTGTCCAGATGGCGACTAAAACTGTCTATGTTAAATACAAGCAGGTAATGAGGAAGCCAGAAACCTGTGCTTGTACTAATGTAATACAAGTGTCAAAAGAGCAGTTGGCAGCTACATCTGCATATTCTGATGAGGGAACCATCATGAGCCTGGGCATTCTCTGCAGATTAAGAACCAAATGTAGTTTCTGCAGTTTGTCTGCAGTCACATCTGTTTGCATGTCCCAGTGACATGTCCTGTTTTCCTCCTGGGCACTAATGTTTTGACCCTGTTTGTTTCAGGCTCTGCTCGAGCTGGAGATGAACTCTGACCTCAAGGCTCAGCTGAGAGAGCTGAACATCACCGCAGCAAAGGTTTGTGATGGTGTGATAACACCACTCTATGCTAAAGCTAACACAATTTAATAAAAATACATACCGACGTGGGTGTGCCTCCAGTTCAGGCCCCCTAGTGGCGGATGGGCGCGTAGCTCTGAGCAGAGACGTACAGGTCCCTTTCCACGACGTCGAACATGAAGCTGGTCCCGGCTGCAGCTGTGAGGACCAAGCCTGTATATTCCTACATCTCCCAGAGTCTTTTGGGCTGTGACTGGGCAGAACGACCATACAGGACACAGATTCAATACTAAAACTTTCATATAAAACTGTTACATGTACTCTTTGCCTAAACATTCTGTATTGGATTTTAATTGTTGATAGGTTCACAACCTGTATTACAGTTCAAAAGAGAAGAGAAGACGAGAGATTATTTTGTCTCAATATTGAGGAGAAAGAGCGGAGAGGCAAAAAACCTTCAGTTACAAATCACCTCGCACCCCTTCTGAAGGCCCACACCGTTTTTCTCCTCCTTTTATTAAAGTTAGGAAACCCTAGTTACAAACACATACAAAGCTTACTTCTGAAGGGATCTGAAGGGACATATACTCTGCAAGCAGTGTAAAAATATATGACGAAATTCACAGAGAAATATATTCTGTTTTTGCATTTCCAGAAGGTCACTCTTCCCCTTCGCACAAACATCCTCCCATGATGTTTCTGTTTTAGGGTTTCACAGTGACCTTCTTCCCGTGGGATCCTGCACTTTCAAAAGACATTTTCTGCAAGACTCAAGCACAAACATTAGTGCAGATTACATAGTTTACATAGTTGAATATAATGATTATAATAAAGAGTGAACATTACAGTACCTTTTTAAAATGAACAGTGAGATAACATAATATAACTTGAATATATATTTTGAATCCATCAATTGTGTAAATTTGTTTGTTCTCTAAACTACAGTCTAATATCTGAACATATCTCCACTTTACACTCACGTCTTCTCTCTATTGTTATTAGGAGATTGAAGTTGGCGGGAACAGGAAAGCCATCATCATTTTCGTGCCGGTGCCCCAACTCAAATCGTTCCAGAAGATCCAGGTGCGTCTTGTCCGAGAGCTGGAAAAGAAGTTCAGCGGGAAACACGTGGTCTTCATCGCACAGGTGAGAAGGAGCAGCGTAACCATAGAAACACCTGGTCTTCATTTTCACCATGACTTTTAAAAAATTTGACAAAGGGTGGAAATTAACATTTTGAAAAACTGATTTACCTATTGCCATGTTACACAAAATGCATTCTTTTGGTTTTTTTTGTTTTTTTAGCAGTGTTATAATGCTGTTACCTCCTCAAAAAACATACCTGGAGTTGTTTTGTTTCATTTACACATGTTTAAGTAACCATTTTATTAATCTGTGTACATGTCCAAAGCTCAAAATGTTGTTAGACCTTGTGATGTCATGAAGTGGTAGTTTTCAAGTAGTTTCAACAGCTCCCTTTTTGGCCATTCTAGGGCTGCAATTATCCAAATGATTCTAGTGATGTGTAGTTTCAAAACACAGTGGAGCACTTCCTGTATTACTACATGACATCACAAGGTGGAACTGTTTTGAGAGAAGGGCTCAGCCTAAATCTGCAGGGTTTGTGTGTTAAACATGTGTGAATGAAACGAAACAACTCCAGGTCTGTTTGTAATGAAACATTAACATGAAGAATGGCACAATATGGGCCCTTTAGCTCCATCTGAGTAAATCCTTAAAATTGCTCTGTATGGAGACTAGAGGTAAGATCTTAAACCCAAGCCCGAGTCCGAGCCTGACGGGGTCGGGCCTAAAATGTCAATCATTACGTTCGGGTCGGGCTGGGCCGGGCTTCTCTCTAGCTGACTTTTTAAAAATAAATATATGTTTGTAAAAATGTAAACTAAAACGATGTGTGGATACTAAACTTAGGAATACTTGTTATAAAAAAATAATAATTTGGATAAAACAGAGAAGGCGCTGTAAGGTAATTGCTATTTAACTACTAAACAGGAGCCGCAGAGCCAGAGCATACTCTGCGCACGTGAACGCCGCCCTCTTAATCTTCCCCTCCGCAAGTCCGCATCTATTTTGACCTGGTATCCCTGATATGGAGCAGCAAGAAGTAAAGGATAAACTAAAGACAGGGGAACTGAAAAGGCAAACACGCACCAGCAAGCGTGAGGTGTGGAAATGCTTCAATTGATTGTTGAAAATGCTACAGAAACTTGCGTTGGCTTCGCTGAATGTAGTCAATGTGGCGCTTTGCTTTCATACGAGAGCAAAAAGACTGGCACCTCGACGCTGAGCAGGCATTTAAACAGCTGTACTGGCAAAAGTGATGATCGTCAAACATCTATATCATCATTTGTCCCAAAGACCGCACTTCGCACTAAGCAGGCCATCACAGACAAGTGCGTGGACTTTTGCTGTGAGGACCTTAGACCATTTTCAGTAGTTAGTGGCGAAGGTTTTTTATTAGTAGGCTTATTTTTATGCATGTTTAACTTTGTTTGGTTCTTTATTTTTTTTTAATTTATCCTCACAAATAAAATATGAAATTTCGGGTTTGCTTCGGGCTCAGGCCTGCAAATCAAGTTAATTGGTCGGGCTCGGGCTGGGTCGGGCTTTAATACCCGCGGGCCTGGGTCGGGTCGGGCTGGATTTTTTAGGCCCGATCTTACCTCTAATGGAGACATCTGGACTGGGCGTATTTTTATGCCTCAGGTTTTGTGATATAGTATTACTGTGGACTGTACAAAGTGATAGTTTTAGCCAAAGTTTGTCTGTGGCCAGTGCACATGAATGTATTAATTTTATTAAGAATGATGCAAATCAATGAATATTTGTAATTAAATATACCAGATTATTGCAATGTCCTTGTTCTGGGGCAGGTAATTCAGAACACAATTACAAAACATAAGTGTTCATTATAATCATGCAATGGTCATGAGCTGATTGGCCTCTAGCATCTTTAAATCTTAATCTACTATAAGTGTGAACATTTGCAACATTTTACTCCTAAATCCTGACCTCAGTTACAACACAGTGGAACCACTCTTCGAATATTTTAGTAACTTGAAATAAGATTAGAGAACCCTGCATGTGAAAAATGTGAACTTTCCCTTGTTCTAAAAATCAAAGAATTCAGAAGTGCCTAAAGTTAACTGCAGAGGTCGTGGAATATTTTGCTTAAGTCATATTTTAAACTGGAACGTTCTATTGCGAAGATTAGAAAAACTTCTGAAACATGGAGTTTCACGACGTGGGTGTGCCTCCAGTTCAGGCCCCCTAGTGGCGGATGGGCGCGTAGCTCTGAGCAGAGACGTACAGGTCCCTTTCCACAACGTCGAACATGAAGCTGATCCCAGCTGTAGCTGTGAGGACCAAGCCTGCATATTCCTACATCTCCCAGAGTCCATTGGGCCGTGACTGGGCAGAACGACCATGCAGGACACAGTCAAATGTTCAGGTCCCCATGTTACAAAGGTGTCATTGTGTCTGAGTGCTGTGAATGAATTAGTGAATGTTTTCATTTCCAGAGGAGAATTCTGCCCAAACCCACGAGGAAAAGCCGTACGAAGAACAAGCAGAAGCGCCCTCGGAGGTGAGACACAAACACATTTCATGGGTCGTGTTTTTGTCACGGCTCGTCTGTGTGCATGTTTGTCATGTTCATGTGCCCTGACATGAACCTTGGGCAGGTTTCACCAATGGTGGACCCAGAGTAATGGCTGAAGTCAGTAAAACATAATTGAAGAAAAATCTCCTTTGGGACCAGCATATATCTGATCCTCCATCAGAAGCTGCATAATGCATGGGCCCCTGTTAGACCTCATTTAGCACTATTCCGGTCCTGGTTTAGTGCCATCGTAGAGCAGTTTAAGTCCCATTTTATGCGGGATGTAATCCTGCTTCAGGGTTGGTTTAGATTGGGTGGTGCATGGAAAGCCAAATATTCCTTGGATGGTGTTTTGTAAAATGTTGTTGTGAAATAAACTATTGAATGTAGTTTGTATTAGTTTGGATTTGCATGAACCCGTGTTTGTGTCGACTTTGCCATCACTAGGTTAGCACTAGCTGAACAGAATTTTGCACAGCTTGCCAGCATTTGCAAATGGTTTAACAATCATGAATTAATCTGAATACCTGTAACCTCCTAGGACCTGGCATCCACATTTCTGGTCTAGACAACCCAAAATGTGTTGTCGACATTACTTTTTTTTTTCTGTACAAGGTTCTGGTGTCCACATATGAGGACATTTTACTGCCTTGGTTTAATAATTGTGATATTTTTAATTGCGATTTTTGTGGCCGCAATCATGAGTCTAAATTTTTAATATCGTCCTATCCCTAGTCTCAGTAGTGATGTTTTTGCCTCGCCTGGAATGTTCATCAGTATGGCATTAAAACTAATTGAAAGACAGATGGACTTGTTAAGTGGTTTATAGGTGCTCAGATCATTTGATAAACCAGCATTGTTGCTGTCAGCAGTGTTTCCTTATAGATCTGACCTGTAGCTTGGCCTGGAGGGTTCACCTTCCTTTTATGGAGATGGACGTTTACGGCAAAGCAATTGTATCTCCATGGAGATGAGCTGCATCGTGAGCTAATGCTTGACGAGCATTTGAGATGGCTCTAAACAGCTGAACTCGAACACAGAAATGGGATGTGGGTTTTTGTGGCGTTTTCGTAGATAAGATATATTTGATAAAGCTCAAGTCCAAAGATAAACTGAATACCGACGTGGGTGTGCCTCCAGTTCAGGCCCCCTAGTGGCGGATGGGCGCGTAGCTCTGAGCAGAGACGTATAGGTCCCTTTCCACGACGTCGAACATGAAGCTGGTCCCGGCTGCAGCTGTGAGGACCAAGCCTGCATATTCCTACATCTCCCAGAGTCCTTTGGGCTGTGACTGGGCAGAATGACCATGCAGGACACAAACCTAAAAACTGCCCACAAAGTTGGTGCAGCTGTTGCCATGGGCTGGTTTGACTAAATTTGTTCTTACTGATGCAGTAGTTCTTGACAGTACAAGTTGGATGTGTCTGTCCCCCAGTAGAAATTCACTTTACTCAAAAGAATCTCTAAAGGTTTTCCTTCATTTTACATATAACAGTACAAACGAAGCATGTCGGCTTTTTACCCATTACAGTAGTACATTTAAACAAATGATGTAAAGTTGGTCATAGTTTTCCTTTATGGACAACCTTTTTGAGGCCCCTCTGACCCCACTTTGAAATCTTTATCACCATTCACACTAAACGATGTGAATGACACTATAATGGCATGGTTCCCAAAGTCTTGGCCCTTCCTTAAACAGTGTGGTTTGGTTTTTTTTGTACCCTGATGACCATGTTTATTTTTTCCAGTCGTACCCTGACGGCAGTGCACGATGCCATCTTGGAGGACCTGGTGTTTCCCAGTGAGATCGTGGGCAAAAGGATCAGAGTGAAGATGGACAGCAGCCGTCTCATCAAAGTACACCTGGACAAGGCTCAGCAGAACAACGTGGAACACAAAGTAAATAGCAGCAGTAGCACAAGCAGTAGTGTGCTGTGTGGTATTACTATTACTTGCACCACCCAAATACTGGACAAGGTTCAGCAGAACAAAGTAAATGACACAGAGCACACTCCTTCAGCTACAGAATATTACTACACAACATACTTGTAATGTCCTCCTCTTCAAAACATCCCTGGAGTTCTTCATTCACACTTGTTTCATTAATCCATTTATCCAAATTCAAAGCCCATAAACGATTACTGGACTCAACCATGCAGTTTGACCGCAGAAAGTGAGCAGGGCATTCTCTTATTGGAAACGGAAGTGAAGCTTATATATTTTCCACATGGAGACGTTCATGTTTGTGAAATGTGATATTGATTCCAAGGTGACCAAAAGCATATGTCCTTGTAGCTTTAACTCCCTTTGAAATATATTTTCAATTTGAGCTCAAATGTCATACAGCTACACCAACTTTGGGTGAAGCAGGGTTACATTTTCTGTAGATGTGAGTGCATCAGTCCTTGTGCCCTTTTCTGGCCAATTTTTGCACATGGAGAGCCTCATAATTTTTTTTTATGACTGACGTGGGTGTGCCTCCAGTTCAGGCCCCCTAGTGGCGGATGGGCGCGTAGCTTTGAGCAGAGACGTACAGGTCCCTTTCCACGACGTCAAACATGAAGCTGGTCCCAGCTGCAGCTGTGAGGACCAAGCCTGCATATTCCTACATCTCCCAGAGTCCTTTGGGCTGTGACTGGGCAGAATGACCATGCAGGACACAGTTCTGGCAACGTATCTAAGCACAATGTATTGCTGATGAAAATGTCTTTATGACCGGTCTATGCAAACATAATTAAACGATAATGTTAAATTCCATGATGCCACTGACACAAAAGCTCCCAAAGAACTACTTCATGTACACTTTAGTCAAGTTATGTATTCAACCATCTACAGCTCAGATCTTTCCCTCTCATACAAGAAAAAGTCCCCACATAAATGTTGAGCCTAAAAAGAATAAAACCTCATGTATTTAATGATAAGTTGATATTGTAATTATTGTGACTTTTGGGCTCTATCATAATTTATGCAGTTTAACTAAAGTATGGGAGGCTTAGTCTGACTAAAGTCTATGGGAGACATTGAGTCTGAGGTAGTATGCCAGCATAGGGCGCAAGAACACCTGCTGGAAGGGATTTCCTGCATTTTGGATCTGTCATTTTCCTGGGTAAATTGTTGTGAATATGCAGAGAAGGCTTGTGTGAGTATAGCCAGAACATTGCCAATAGCATTGCTTATTTTCCTGGTTCTGAGAGCGAGAGCACAGGGAGGCACATGTACCTTAAGTGTAAACAGCAGATCTGGCCCTGTACTGGGACTGGTGTGAATGGGATCGCAGTAGTGACTCCTGAAATTTTCAGAAAACTTTGGGCTTAAATTGTTAATTATGTGATTAAAAACAAATCAAATAGGCTTTTTAGATATTTGAATGTCTAAAGTTCAGAACCTAAATGATTTACACTCTTGTCATCTACTAAAGATGTGTGTTGATGGATTGATCAACTAAAAGGTGTGGTAAAAGCTCCATCTCTGTATCTGACCCAAACTGCACTCACAAGACTACACCTGCAGGGGGAGTTCATGCCAAAAGTATTTATGTAGAAATTAGTACTAGGAAACAATTTATTTCTATTAAGACAGCTTTGTAAAAAAAAAAAAAAAGCAGTTTACGTTCATAAATTTAATCTAACTCACAATTCGCTTCTCCTTTCTGCTGTTTTTTCCCATAGGAATCCTTATCTAAATGAAAGGGTTAGTCGACTAATACTGACGGGCCCACAGCCCGTGTGTTTTGGTCCATCTGCTGACTGATGTTTTCTTTTTCCAGGTGGAGACGTTCTCTGGAGTCTACAAGAAGCTCACAGGGAAAGACGTTGTTTTTGAGTTCCCAGAGTTCCAGCTGTAAATGCAAAACCAATAAATTTGTGTACTGTTTGTGTGTGTGTGCGCGCACCTTATTCCTCAACAGTGATGGTGCCGTCCACACTTGCGGCTAAGAAGGAGGTCCACCAAGGCTTAGGTTTTGACTATCTAAAATTATTTAGTTTAACAGAATTGTAAATGAGATAAACAAGTGCAGAGAAATGCAGTGGAACTTTTAAAGAAATAATGCTCTTCTAGTGGTGTACTTTTTACTCTTATTTGAGCAATATTTTTTATTAACAGTACTTGAGTAAAAGCTGTGGTTCCTCTTCCTTCTATAAGTCTAGTGACAAAAGCTTAGTTGCCAACATGAAAAGACATTTGTATTTCTCCAGATGTGATTTAGTTTGGGTCATTTTTGTGTCTGAAGTTGCCAGATTTTGTCCTTTGTCCAACACCAATCTATAGAAGGACTTTTAACAGTTAACATTTGAAAAGCAAAGTGATTATTTGCTAAAGTGAAATGATTAATTTCACAACAGCCTCAAGGTGGTGCTATTATTCAAACCCAAAGATTTAAGGAGTGTGGAGCCAATCCCAAACAAACGAGGCTGATTTGTGGATGACTTGTTTGGATGGTCTATCATTTGGTCAGTGCTGTAGAGTATGGACCGTTACACAAGATGAGCTCAAATATTTCTGTAAGTTGCACCAAAGTTTTTGCTAACTGCAAGAAAAAGTGAATGTGCTGAAATGTTTCAAACTTTATTAGCCTCATTTGTGTGTCAAAGATTAGTAACATTTGTCGGTTTTTGTGTAGGTTGTAAAGTAGCGTAAAAGGACCAATAGGACTCACTGTAAATTGCCTCAAACGTGAGCAGATGTTTTGGGGTCCGGGTAAAAAAAAAAAAAAAAGTGAAAAGCAAAACTCCAGATGAGTTGTAGAGACAGGCCATAGTTTGAACAGTAGAGAACGAGACCTTTCAACTGTTTAAAGCATCTTTGAAACTAGAAGAGAAATGCACCCACATCCTCTCGTCCTGTTCAAAGGAAACTGACATGAGTTCATTTAAAGCTGATGTTTTGAGTTCTGCACACTCATAATTCCTGAGTATTTTCACTGGCACCATTCAGCTGTTCATTAGTCGCATCCCACAAAAGAGGAAGCTGTGGACTCCTGATTTTGTCCTGGTAAAGTTTTGGTTTAGTCCTCGTTCAGTCTTTTAGATGCTGTCAAACTTAAATGGTGAGCCTTTAACTGGTCTAAAACTGGTTTAGTTCTCGATTAATCCTGGTTTAATCATGGCGTAGTCCAGATTTTGTTTCAGTGACTCAGGAGTCTAAGACGAGACAGCCATCCCCCGATCACAGAGCTGGTTTTGCTCCTGGAGCCAGGTCTGGTCTCTGGTTTAGTCTCCGGTTTGGACCCCGGTCTGGATCCTGGTCTAGTCTCTGCTCCAGTCTCAGGGTGGGGGTAATGGATGGTGGCGCTGTGGTGGAGCTCAGGGCCGATGAAACAGTGACTCCCTCGGATGTGGTCCACACCCCGCCCTGGTGGCTGAGAGCGGTACTGCACTGGGAAGAAGCCCTCCTCCAAAATGGCCGACACGCGTTCATTACTAACACATCGCTGCAGACCTGCAACACAACAACATTTGAAGGCCTGGTTTAGTCCTGGTTCAGTCCTGGTTCAGTCCTGGTTCAATCTTAGTTTAGTCCTGGCTCAGTCTTGGTTTAATCCTGGTTTAGTCCGGGTTTAGTCCTGCTTTAGTTCTGGTTTAGTCTTGTTTTGAAAACTTATTTATTTAGAATGGCTTTCAGCACTTAGTGGCCCTGTGACTCTTTATTTTAATGATGTAATATGCTTTGTTGATTTGTATGAAGTTTATTGTTTTTAATCGGGTTTTTTAACGTTGTACAGCACTTTGGGCAGCCTGGGTTGTTAGAAGGTGCTATAGAAATAAAGTGTGATTGATTGATTGATTGATTGATTGTTTTAGTTTAGTCCTGTCTAGTCCTAATTTAGTAAAGGTTTAGTCCTGATTCAGTCCTAGTTTAGTCCTAGTTTAGTAAAGGTTTAGTCCTGACCTTTGCGAGGGTGGATCCTGGAGGACAGCTCCACGGGCATAGACACTGGACGTGTTTTACCTGAACAGAAACACGTTTTTGACATGAGCACATCAGAATCCCTCGAGTTTAACCTGAGACAGCTCAGAATTCTCAGGTGGAGTCTCTGTAACTGTCAGATACAGATGTGTTGACCTTTGACCTGGTTTATGGTTAATATCCATCTTCAATACAGCAGTTGTATTTATACAAGGTATTATAACATACTTTTTTAAAAAGAAATCCAAACAAAAGGACAATAACAAAAAACATTTTGGCATCGAACCAGGGTGTAAAAGATTTTGGGGCACACTTATACGAGGTAAGGAAAAGTTAAATAAATAAATAAATAAATAGAAAATGTAAGACTGCACGGGCATCCTCAATCATCCCTAGACAAAGTCTGATCTACTTTGTCTAATGTATTGCAACCAGTCTTTCCAAATCTTATTAAATGTGTCCACTTAAGCCTCACACAGTCACTTTCTCCATGTTATAGATATTAATTATCACATCTGCCCATTCTTCCACCCGAGCCACCAGATCTGTTCCATCTTATTGTGATTGTCTTTTTACTAACCAATAGCATAATTCTCATCATTTTATAATCTTCATTTCTTCTTAAATTCAGTATTTCAATCTTTCCTAGATACAGAATTTAAAAACTTAAGGGAATTTTAATATTCAATACTTCATCTATGTCCAGTGTACCCAGGATTGCACAATCTGAACAAGACCTTCAGCTGAGCAGCTTGATAATAGCTCTTCAGGCAGTGCTGGACCACCTTTACTTTTTTGCAATTGTAAAGTTCTCTATTTAACATGCGGGCTCCCACTGTGCCATATGTATCTAGATATCATTTTTTTCCTTTACCTGTTATCTCAGGTGGAAGATTTTGAAATATGTATAGTAACGGCAGTAGCGGCAGAATATTCACCTTTATCACCTCCACTCTTAATGCCAAACTTAGAAACGGGACTAAATTCTCCCTCAATAGATCTGTTTTTATATTAGATATCACGTGGTTTGAAGCTTTCAAGTTTCCCAAATCTTTTGTCAAGAGAATACTCAAGTACTTCATTGACTGCTCGTCCCAATTAATCATATAATTCAGTTTTATGTATTGCCTTGGCTCATAATTTAATTATGTGACCTGACATCGTCCCAAATACAGAGCCCCTTTAATGTGACGAGTGTGAGGAGCCAACCCCTTTAATGTGACGAGTGTGAGGAGCCAGCCCCAAACAAACATGAAGGTCACATCTGTGGATCAGACGTTTGGACAGTTCTGTGCAGAAGTCTGAAGTGAGACTCACATCGTGCGGAGGGGTGCTGCCGCAGCCTCACTGCGTTTAGAGGTTGGAGGTCGTCTGAGGTCGCGGAGGGGTCAGCGTCTAGAGATTTGAGCGGAGATGAGCCTCCTTCACTGAGAACACAAAGAGCAGTTTTATAATTGTATGTACAGAACGTTTGTTGTATGTGTGTATTGTGAGTGTGTTGTGTGTACAGTGAGTGTGTTGTGTGTATAGTGAGTGTGTTAAGTGTATAGTGAGCGTGTTGTGTGTATAGTGAGTGTTGTGTGTGTGTTGTGTGTATATAGTGAGTGTGTTGTGTGTACAGTGAGTGTGTTGTGTGTACAGTGAGTGTGTTGCGTGTTTATAGTGAATGTGTTGAGTGTATAGTGAGCGTGTTGTGTGTATAGTGAGTGTTGTGTGTGTGTTGCTCAGCTCCTTCTCACGCTCCATCCTTCCCTCACTCGTGAACAAGACCCCGTGTTGGCGAAGCTCTCGATTTACCGGTCAATCTACGTTCCTACCCTCACCTATGGTCATGAGCTTTGGGTAATGACCGAAAGGACAAGATCGCGGATACAAGCGGCTGAAATGGGCTTCCTCCGCAGAGTGGCCGGGCGCACCCTTAGGGATAGGGTGAGGAGCTCGGTCACACGGGAGGAGCTCGGAGTAGAGCCGCTGCTCCTACACGTTGAGAGGAACCAGCTGAGGTGGCTCGGGCATCTGCTCAGGATGCCTCCTGGACGCCTCCCTAGGGAGGTGTTCTGGGCATGTCCCACCGGGAGGAGGCCCCGGGGAAGACCCAGGACACGCTGGAGGGACTATGTCTCTCGGCTGGCCTGGGAACGCCTTGGGGTCCCACCGGAGGAGCTGGAGGACGTGTCCGGGGTGAGGGAAGTCTGGGAGTCCCTGCTTAGACTGCTGCCCCCGCGACCCGGCCCCGGATAAGCGGAAGAAAATGGATGGATGGAGGGTGTGTGTTGTTTGTATAGTGTGCGTGTTGTGTGTATAGTGAGTGTTGTGTGTGTGTTGTGTGTATAGTGAGTGTGTTGTGTATAGTGTGTACGTTGTGTATACAGTGAGTGTGTGTTGTGTGTACAGTGAGTGTGTTGTGTGTACAGTGAGTGTGTTGTCTGTGTATAGTGAATGTGTTGAGTGTATAGTGAGCGTGTTGTGTGTATAGTGAGTGTTGTGTGTATAGTGAGCGTGTTGTGTGTATAGTGAGTGTTGTGTGTGTGTTGTTTGTATAGTGAGCGTGTTGTGAGTATAGTGAGTGTTGTGTGTGTGTTGTGTGTATAGTGTGTATGTTGTGTGTACAGTCAGTGTGTGTTGTGTGTGTATAGTGTGTATGTTGTGTCTGTATAGTGAGTGTGTTGTGTGTGTTTAGTGAGTGTGCTGGTGTGTAACATTTGCTTTTGTGTGATTGTTGTGTCCTTTTCTCTGTCCTGTAAACTGTTTGAGGAACTGAAGATGAAAATTATCCACATTGGCTTTAATCTTTACATATTTACATTTTCAAATGCTCATTAATATGTGCTGTCCCCTTTACCTAATCAAATAAGAAGGAAAAAGCAAAATCAAAGTGTCTATATTTAATGTATTAAATGATTGTATAATCTAACGTGTTCCTGTCTCTCACATTTCTCACATCTTCAGTGTTCACATGCTTCAGTGCACACCTTTACACACAGAAGAGAAGCAGTTTGATCGCCCTGACAGCCAATCAGCTCTCTTCACTGTGTCTCATAAATACAGTGGTCTGGTTTTGCTCCTGCTCCTGACAGGTTGCCCCAACGGCAATGAGGATGGGTCAAATGAAAAGGACACAAAGTGTGTCTTAACCTTAATATACAGGTCAGATCAGTGGAGATGCGAGTCTGCTCACAGTAGAATGCATATTTTTCAATGTATTTTTGAGACGTAAAAAAGCATGTAACACGTGTGTAATCTAAATAAAGTTTACTGCCATTACTGTAACATTTCAGGCAAAGCAACATCATCTCCATGGAAAGTAGTGCCAGAAGCTGCTAAAGGTTGTTTGGTAGTTTTTCCTTCTTTAGACTGTAACAGGGGAATTTTATCAGAAAAAAATCTGCTGTTACGCACAGTGGGCTGTAGGGGGCAGAAGGAGGAGGGGGGATGTACAGATCCAAGATGGCTGCTCCGCCTGACTCTGGTCCCGGTTCTGGTCCTGGCTCTGGTCCAGGTCTGGATGCACTGGGCTGGTGAGTCTGCAACAAGGTGAAAATGACAAGAAGTGAACTGTAAAACTACTGCAGACCACAAGAGTGCACAAGAGAGTCCAGCTTTAGTCCTTTAAGTCTTGGTTCAGTCCTGGTTTAGTCCTGGCTTAGACCTGGTTTACTTCTGATTTAGTCCTGGTTTATTCCTGGTTCAGTTCTGGTTTAGCCCTGTTTCTGTAGTGGTTCAATTGGTATAGTCCTGTTTTCAGTCCCATCATGGAGGAAGTGACCCCTGACAGAACGGATTCAGCAGGACTCAGTGGACTCTGATTTATCCGCGCACACACACTTCCTGATCTGCGTCACTTTGTTTAACTCTACAAAAACATTCACACAAACAAACAGTCTCCAGTTTAGGTGTATGTGACGTCATTAAACTGAGACAAAAACGACCTGGTTTATGGGTCATATCTCTGTTCAGATATGGGCCTACCTACATAAAAAAAAATTAACAACAAATTTCAGTTCTTCAGGATGAATAAACAAAACTCAAATGTTTTTTTCACAATCTCTTCATAAAGTGGAGTCATGATTCAAGCCCAAAGACGTGAGCGTTGTCAGAGGACATTAAGACACAGGATTAATATGATGAGTTTGTGGAGCCAATCCCAAACTAATAATGAGGAAGTTCAACATTTGTGGAACACAAGTTTGGAGTTTGCAGAAGGCTGAGCTGGCAGTGTGGGGTTGCAGTACTGACCTTGACCAGCGGGGGTCTCCAGCGCATGTTCCTGAGTGGCGCCATGCTCACGTTTCCTGTCGCTCTCTTCTTCAGGGTCAGAACCACCGAGTCTGAGTCCGAACGCAACCGCTCCACCAACCGCTTCAGCTGCCAGCCCACCTAACCAATCAGAGGAAAGGAAACAGGAAAGTGACCAATCAGAGGAGAGGAAAGAGACACCTGACCAATCAGACAAGAGAGGGAGGGGTGTGTGCGCAATCAGAGAGGAGGAGGAGAGACACCTGACCAATCAGAGGAGAGCGAGAGAGGGATATTTAGGTATTTATTTATTTATAGTCACTGTCACAGAAGAACAACGAAATTGCATTTGGAGCATCCCATAAAGTGCAAACCCATAAATATATGGGTATGTGACCAATCAGAGGGAGTGGCCAATCAGAGAGGAGAGACACACAGGTGGAACATCCAAACACAGAGAGGCCAACAGAGAGGTTGAACCAGGGGCCGTCTCACTGAGGCAACAGGGCTAACCACTTACCACAGTTTGACCGTCTACTCGCACCAACTCGTCCCCCGCGTGAATCCTGTGAGTGCGATCAGCCGGAGACTGAAGAGCAGAGAGAGAGGTGTAAGAGATATTTAAAGTGTTTCAAATGTACAGTACACTACTGTCCCCCATTCCACTACTTTTTATTTGTATTGTTTATTGACCTTTATTTAACCAGGAAAGTCGAGTGGATGGAGTGTTCTGTAGTGATGACATTAGTAGAGGTATTCTGCTGTAGAACTCAATGCCATTTCTTTTACTTTTGTTCTTTTCTTCACAAACTGACACTTAACTGATGTAGACCTATGGTGAGTCTTTAGCACAAGCACTAAACCTCTCATAAACCTGTCATGAACCTGTTAGAAAAACCTGTTATAAACCTCTTATAAACCTGTCATAACCCTGTTATAAACCCATTATAAACCCGTTATAAACCTGTTATAAACCCGTTATAAACCTGTTATAAACCCATTCTAAACCCGCCATAAACCCGTTATAAGCCTGTCACAAACCTGTCATAAACCCGTCATAAACCCGTCATAAGGCTCATGTTTACAGTTCTGTGGCTTACACAAGAGCTCAGACTCACGTTCTCTGTGGTGCCTGTGATCACGTGCAGACCGTCATATGTTGATTTGATGTAAATGCCCTGAAACAAACAGCAAATCATAAAAAAGCTAATGCTCATGCAAATGTTTTCAATAACATATGGGTTTCAGAACAATGAAAATTTAGGACGGTTGCCATAGCAATTGTGACTATATGAGTTTTCTATGGCCAGCAGCCGACAGCCAATCAGCTTTGCCCATATTTTTGAGTCAATATGAAGGGCCAATTTTCATAATTTCCCCCAAATTATTTAATTTGAATTTAGAACAAACTCAAACCTGTTTTCTTACAAGCGGGATAAGAGAACTGTGTAGTCACGTTTTTGCAGTACCTGTGCACGAATGTGTTCAAATTCTATAATATTCTATGTGCATATTTAGGTAGCTGTTTGGACTCAGTTCTCTGCTGAAGAATTAAGGCCGATAGCTGAAACACTAAAACGGCTAATATCGGCCCGATATATCGCCTTATCTTTCGTAAATATTCTATCTATTGAATGGAGAAGAGTCCTCCAAATAGTCCTCAAAATATCATACATCACATATAATAGGAAGCTAAGACCGTTTATTCAGGTAATAACTCGAATAATTCCTCACCAGTCCTTGTCCAGGCTTGATGCCGGTGATGGTGACTTCCTCCAGAGTGCAGGGGTCAGGGGTCAGCTGGGTTGCCTGCTCACATATCCCATTCAGAGACTTGGACTGAAACAAGAAAATAAAAATAATAACAGTAACAAATGGATATATAATACAGAGGAGGAACAGTGACAAAGAGGAGGAACAGTGGTACAGAAGGGGGACAGTGGTGCAGAGGGGGGACAGTGGTGCAGAGGGGGGACAGTGGTACAGGGGAGGAACAGTGAATATATGGACCAGAGGTTATGTTTTTTTTCTCTTAAAAAGGGAAACAGGAAGTAACCAATCAGCTGATGCTTTGTGGAAAACAGGAAGTGGACACACCGACCATCCAGGCGTTCACAGAGACGAGATTAGTTCATGATTACTATGTTTTGAAAGAAATCTCCAAACGTCTGCTCCACAAATGTTGAATCTTCTCATTATTAGTTTGGATTTAGCTCCTATCAAACTTCTCATTAACCTAATGGTTTAAAGTCATTTCAGATGCCAACAATCATGTCTTTGGGGTTGAATAATGGTATCACTTTCTGAAGATGTTGTGAAAAAATCTGTTTACTTCTGTTTATTTACACTGACAGAGAAGACACTGAACTTTGTGTCAGTTTTTGTTTCATGTGGATAGGTCCAATGATTACAGAAATATTAACAATAAACCCACACATCAGCATCTGACAGTAATTTGCTTGCTCCATTTTGCCACAAAGACAGGACGTGGACAGGAAGTGGACACACACAAACAGGAAGTCACAGTTTAAACTGAGGACTCACCACTTCCAGAATCTTTTCCTCCATCTCAAAAACTGTGCAGTCCTGGAACCACATCAAAACAGTTCAAAGGGAACAACAGGAGTTACAGTAAGAATGCATGTGACTTTTATGTTTCAGACTTCAGACATTTCATTATCCAATCACTCCACACAGCCAATAACAATGTGTTACTGTAGCCACTGTTACCATGGGACAGAATAACAGAAATAAGGCTGCCCATCTGTGTTATCAGCCCCTCCCAGCACCATCACTAATACTCAAAGGACAACATTATGCACTGAGGTGGATTCAAACCTCCAACCTCCTAACCCCTAAACCAGTTACATCAACAAGCACATTCTGATTTAAATCCGCTGAAAAAAAATCAGATCTAATTGGCTTTAGCGCAAGTATTGATTTAAATTCATGGATTATTTCCAGTTATGGACGCCATTTTGAGGACTTCCTCTGTGTTGTGTACCTTCTGCACGGTGGAGGTGAGCTCCAGGCATAGCTGAATGATGCGACTCTTTGTGCTGCTCAGATCCATGCAGCTGTTCACTGGAGCCCTAAACAAAAGAGATTATTAGATCCACCACTCTGTCACCTCACAGCAAGAGGCTAACAGGCCTTTCTGTGTGGAGTTTGCATATTCTCTCTGTGTCTGTGTGGAGTTTGCATTTTCTTCCTGTGTCTGTGTGGAGTTTGCATTTTCTTCCTGTGTCTGTGTGGAGTTTGCATTTTCTTCCTGTGTCTGTGTGGAGTTTGCATTTTCTTCCTGAGTCTGTGTGGATTTTGCATGTTCTCCCTGTGTCCGTGTGGATTTTGCATGTTCTCCTTGTGTCTGTGTGGAGTTTGCATGTTCTCCTTATGTCTGTGTGGAGTTTGCATGTTCTCCCTGTGTCTGTGTGGAGTTTGCCTTTTCTTTCTGGGTCTGTGTTAGTTTGCATGTTCTTCCTGTGTCTGTGTTAGTTTGCATGTTTTTTCTGTGTCTGTGTGGAGTTTGCATGTTCTTCCTGTGTCTGTGTGGAGTTTGCATGTTCTCCTTGTGTCTGTGTGGAGTTTGCATGTTCTCCTTATGTCTGTGTGGAGTTTGCATGTTCTCCTTGTGTCTGTGTGGAGCTTGCATGTTCTTCCTGTGTCTGTGTGGAGTTTGCATTTTCTTCCTGAGTCTGTGTGGAGTTTGCATGTTCTCCTTGTGTCTGTGTGGAGTTTGCATGTTCTCTGTGTCTGAGTGGAGTTTGCATTTTCTTCCTGTGTCTGTGTGGAGTTTGCATTTTCTTCCTGTGTCTGTGTGGAGTTTGCATGTTCTTCCTGTGTCTGAGTGGAGTTTGCATTTTCTTCCTGTGTCTGTGTGGAGTTTGCATGTTCTTCCTGTGTCTGTGTGGAGTTTGCATTTTCTTCCTGTGTCTGTGTGGAGTTTGCATGTTCTCCCTGTGTCTGTGTGGAGTTTGCATTTTCTTTCTGTGTCTGTGTGGAGTTTGCATGTTCTCCTTGTGTCTGTGTGGAGTTTGCATGTTCTCCCTGTGTCTGTATGGAGTTTGCCTTTTCTTTCTCGGTCTGTGTGGAGTTTACATGTTCGTCCTGTGTCTGTGTTAGTTTGCATGTTTTTTCTGTGCCTGTGTGGAGTTTGCATGTTCTCCCTGTGTCTGTGTGGATTTTGCATTTTCATCCTCTGTCTGTGTGGAGTTTACATGTTCTTCCTGTGTCTGTGTTAGTTTGCATGTTTTTTCTGTGCCTGTGTGGAGTTTGCATGTTCTCTCTCTGCCTATGTGGAGTTTGCATGTTCTCCCTGTGTCTGTGTGGAGTTTGCATGTTCTCTCTGTGTCTGTTGTATTTTTTGCAGACACTTTCTGACAGTGTTTGCTAATACATGCATTGTGTCACCATGGTAAGTGCTGAACATTCCACCATAGAGATACATGTAGACCACCCCCCATGTGATGTCACTGCAGAGTATCAACTCTAAGACAGTGACAGAGGCACCTTTTACACAGTAGTTTTATAGATGTGTGAGGAGGATTCTTGTCGTGCTGAGACTTGAGCCTCGATCAGCTGAGGTTGTTTTGATCACCACACTCCAGGAATGTGCTCTTCAACTGTCACTGAGCAATATTCCTCTGCGTTACTTTTTAATACTGCATTAGTACTGCACTAAACACACACACATACTCGGGATTTGACCCATCCTTTAGTGTCTCGAGTTAAGTTTTTAATAGAGAAATCGGACAAAACCTGCACAGACACAGGGGGAACATGCAAACTCCACACTGACATAGAGAGAACATTCAAACTAACACAGACACAGAGAGAACATGCAAACTCCACAGAAAAAGGGTCCATAATGTTTAATAACAGGGTGTTTTACTTCTATGGAAATGCTAAATTTGCCCAACATAAATTTGCCTAACATGTTTTATAACTTTCACTTTTATTTTTTACTTTCTCTTTACTCTCTGTGCTGTGATAGCGCTCTGTCGCCCTTCAGAGCGCTATCATAACACAATCAGCTGCATCCCACTAATGAAACTACTGCACATCATATCAGGTTTGTTAAGTTGTAGTGTATGTTTTTTTACAATGCTTTTGTATATTTATGGAATTTATGAATTTATGGGTGATGTAGGCGTGTGGGCGGAGCCTCGTACAGGGTCGCACTGCTAACCGTAAGGAGGGTTTGTGATTCATTACAACATGATAGAAATCTACAAAAATCTACAAAAAGTTAATTTAGAATAATGGCCCCTCTTTAAGCTTTATCAAGTTCATATCAAGTTCACCGGTCCAACGCGGCGAGCAGTCCTTTGGCAGCAGCAATCAGCTCCACCACGGCGGACAGGAAGTCGTTGGGCGGGAGGTTGGAGCTTTTATTTTGGTAGGACGGGTTCTTTCTGCGGCGCGACACGGCCGAGCTCAGGTCCTGATGAGCCCGAATCATTTGAGTCGCCAGAGCCTGCATCTGCCCCTGCTCCACTCCACGGTCCTGAGATAATACATAAATATACAACCAGGACTAGGACTGAAGCAGGACTGAAGCAGGACTGAAACAGGACTGAAACAGGACTGAAACAGGACGGAACCAGGGTTAAAACTGGACTGAACCAGGACTGAACCAGGACTGAACCAGGACTGAACCAGGACTGAACCAGGACTGAACCAGGACTGAACCAGGACTGAACCAGGACTAAAGCAGGACTGAACCAGGACTAAAGCAGGACTGAAGCAGGACTGAAGCAGGACTGAACCAGGACTAAAGCAGGACTGAAGCAGGACTGAAGCAGGACTGAACCAAGACTAAACTATGACAGAACTAGGTCTGAACAAGGACTAAACCAGGACAGTACCAGGACTGAAACATGACTGAACCAGGACTGAAACATGACTGAACCAGGACTGAAACATGACTGAAACATGACTGAACCAGGACTGAACCAGGACTGAAACAGGACTGAACCAGGACTGAAACAGGACTGAACCAGTTATGGTGACCAGACAAGAATGGCTGAAATGTGGTTGAACATGTTGATGTGTGAACTGTAGACTCTGCAAGGCCCGTATCAGAGGAGCCTCTTGGTTTTCTGTCTCTGCCGCTCATCCCTGAAACAGGACCACACAAGGTCTAAACCAGGCCTAAACCAGGTCTTAGCTAGGTCTAAGCGGGCTCCAGGGCACTGCTCTCATTTGGTCCTCAGGAAGAGGAAGCAGATGTTGTCACAGACGTCACGGTTCAGTCCTAAAGGAAGGAGCCGTTTCCTGCTCCACGAGAGATATAGACAGAGACAGGCAGAGAGACAGAAACAGAGAGAGAGAGAGAGCGGGTCTGGAGAAACTTTTAATACAAAAATGTTCCCTTTGACTTTCAAACTTTAAGAACTCAAACTGAAACCCATTGTCATCAAATTTTAACTGCAGCTTGAAATGGCCAAGTTTGGTTTCAGTTTTAGTCCTGCTTTTAGTTCTGTTTTAGACCTGTTTCAGTCCTGATTTAGTTCTGGTTTAAGTCAGTCTCAGCCTGATGTAGTCCTGGTTTTGTCCCTTGTCAGTCCTGGTTTAAGTCCTGGTTTAGTCCTGGTTTAGTCCGGGTTTAGTCCGGGTTTAGTCCGGGTTTAGTCCGGGTTTAGTCCGGGTTTAGTCCGGGTTTAGTCCGGGTTCAGTCCGGGTTCAGTCCGGGTTCAGTCTTTAGTACTGACCAGTGCACACAGTAGATCCAGGGCCTCCAGCAGAAGTTCCTGGTGGCCGACGCGGCTCATGCCCAGAGAGAGCAGCTCTGTGTGAGTCAGCCTCAGCAGCCTCTCACCCGATACCTCCTGAAGCTGGAAGGGCGACACGTAAGACTGGAGACCGTCATCCAGACCTGAAACACAACCACAGGTGAGTAGAGTACCACAAACTGTACTCAAGAAAAAGTACAGTTACTGCAAAATATTACTCACATACAATATAAAAAAAAGTATTTGGGAAAAGTGCTACATAAAACAAACGTTTGATTTACAATTTGAAGCAAATGTAATGAGAAAGAAAAAACATTTTTTTTAAATGCACAAAATGTGGTATTTTCAAACTGACACAAAAATTAGCTAAAATAAATCACATGTAAAGGAGCCACAAACACAAATGTGCAAATCATTTCATATTGTTACATAAAGCTCCAGTCACTTTAAACTCACTCACAGAGAGAAGAGGACCCACACTACTAACCTCTGAACACACCATGGCGTTACAAGTGTCCTGCTCAGAGGTACAAGGGCAGAGAGGAGATTTGAACTGCCAACTTTGCCATTAGTGGGCTTTATTTACAACACTACTGGTACCAGACTTTAACAGTGAAAGGTTGACGTTCATATTGTAGACAGTTACTGTTATATAAATCTCCAAACTTGTTCTCCACAAATGTTGAATCTTCTCATTATTAGCTTGGGATCAGCTCCACAAACTCGTCGTATTAATCTTATTGTTTAAAGTCCTTTGTCGACTCTTGCGTCTTTGGGCTTGAATCATGGCTCCACTTTATGAAGAGATTGTGAAAAAATCATTTGACTTTTGTTTGTTTAAACTGAAGACGCTGAGCTTTGTGCCAGTTTTTGTTTCATGTGGATAGGCCCAGCGGTTACAGATTATTGTTGTCCTGATAGTAAAATCTCAAACTTGCTTTTAAGACTAAGGAATAAACTCAATACTGACTCTGATACCATGATGATTATAAAAAAACATCTTTCTTTAGACAACTGTGATGTTCCACATTAAATGTTGTACTTTGTTTTCTTTTCTCATGTGTGTTATATGTGTGTAATCCTCAGTGTGCAGTAGGTTCATAGTGGTCCATGTGTGTATACTAGTCTATGTGTTTTATATACTATACAGAGACACATCATTATACACATATTCAGGAAAGAGTCATTTCTGTCATGTCAATGGGACTTTTTTATTATCAGTGAGAGTCTCATTTGAGCAAACAGAGAGTGATGGTTTCAGGAGCCAGGAAAATGCAACACTGTCTGAGCAAATACACTTTTATTTACCCTCACACACACATACACACACACTAACGCACACACAATGAACACAACTCTATCACCACTACATAAATAAACTATCGTTCACAAACAAGTGGGTCAAATAACAACCAGGACTACACCAGGAATAAACCAGGACTAAACCAGGATGACACCAGGACTAAGCCAGGACTAAACCAGGACTAAACCAGGATTAAACCAGGATTAAACCAGGATTACACCAGGATTACACCAGGAATACACCAGGAATACACCAGGACTAAACCAGGACTAAACCAGGACTAAACCAGAACTAAACCAGAACTAAACCAGGACTAAACCAGAACTAAACCAGGACTAAACCAGAACTAAACAAGAACTAGACCAGTATTAAACCAGGAATACACCAGGACTACACTATGAACTAAATCAGGACAAAACCATGAACTAAATGAGGACTAAACCAGGACTAAACCAGGACTACACCTGGACTAAACCAGGACTAAATCAGGACTAAACCAGAACTAAACCAGGACTAAACCAGGATTAAACCAGCACTACACCAGGAATAAACCATGAACTAAACCATGAACTGAACCAGGACTACACTATGAACTAAATCAGGACAAAACCATGAACTAAATGAGGACTAAACCAGGACTAAACCAGGACTACACCTGGACTAAACCAGGACTAAATCAGGACTAAACCAGAACTAAACCAGGACTAAACCAGGATTAAACCAGCACTACACCAGGAATAAACCATGAACTAAACCATGAACTGAACCAGGACTACACCAGGAATAAACCAGGAATAAACCAGGACTACACCAGGACTACACCAGGACTACACCAGGAATAAACCATGAACTAAACCAGGACTAAACCAGAACTAAACCAGAACTAAACCAGGAATAAACCAGGACTACACCAGGACTAAACCAGGACTAAACAAGAACTAAACCAGGATTTAACCAGAACTAAACCAGGACTAAACCAGGACTAAACCAGGACAAAACCAGGAATAAACCAGGACTACACCTGGACTAAACCAGGACTAAATCAGGACTAAACCAGAACTAAACCAGAAACTAAACCAGGACTAAACCAGGAATAAACCAAGACTAAACCAGGACTAAACCAGGACTAAACCAGGACTAAACCAGGACTAAACCAGGACTAAACCAGGACTACACCAGGAATAAACCAGGAATAAACCAGGACTAAACCAGGACTAAACCAGGACTAAACTAGGACTAAACTAGGACTACACCAGGACTACACCAGGAATAAACCAGGACTAAACCAGGATTAAACCAGGACTACACCAGGACTACACCAGGACTACACCAGGACTACACCAGGACTAAACCAGGACTAAACCAGGACTAAACCAGGACTAAACCAGGACTAAACCAGGACTACACCAGGAATAAACCATGAACTAAACCAAGACTAAACCAGGACTAAACAAGAATTAATACAGGTGTGAACTAAGACCTAACTACAGCTTTTTGGTGTGTGTCTCCAGATACGAGGTAAACATTTAACAGTTCTAATGCTCATCTTATTCTTAATCACAAAAACACTGGACATGATGGACAGTTTTATGTTCTAATTTGGTGTTTTGGTTCAAGACAATTATCCAATCAGAAAGCAATGCTGAAATCTAGTTGGTTTAAACCTAGAATGCCTCTCTCAGATGTGAATGGTCACTACCTAAACCCCAGCACCTGCAGAACAATCATGACTCAGTGCTAGTGCAGCCTCTGCAGCTCAGTGAGTCCATAAACTGACAATGAGACACATTTTTAAAAAGAGTGAGAGTGACTCCTCTACAGCTCCCTGTAAACACCTATAAACATGCTTACAGCGCGGCTTACATTTGTTTTCTTGTCCTTCGGGGTCTGGGCTCTCGGCTCTCGGGAGTATTGTAAAAATATTTGCTCTGTGTTTGTGAGCGGGAGTGTGACCTCCTGCTGTGTCTTTATGAGAGAAGAGAAGCTCTGACGCCTCTGGGTCTGTGGGACAAATTACAGGCCTGGTTTAGACCTGGTTTATACCTGGTTTAGACCAGGTTTAAACCAGGTGCAAAACTACTACTACTACTACTACTACTACAACTACTACTACTACTGAGCAGTGACAGATGTGAGACTTAGGGAAAGAGTCCAACAGGATCAACAGGAGTATGCAAAATGCACAGGCTAGAGTACTCATGTGGTCATGATAATAACATTTCAAACTTGATTTCAATATCACAATAGTGAAATATTTTCATCACCATATGGTCTTTGACATAGACTGTATATATAAATCAACATAGCTAACCTGCTAGCTGCCGTGTTCCAAACAGGAAGTGCTCATGGAGGCACTTCCGGCTTCAGTTCACTTTCTATTGAAAACGGTTGTTCCCCTGTAACTGCTTCAGTGAGCCTCAATTCAATTCATTTTTGTAAAGCCCAAAATCACAACAGCAGTTTCCTCTTAGGGCTAAACATGAACTGATCTGACCAACAGAAAGTGAGCCTTGTCACTTTGTCTTGCCTTGTCTTAAAATGTTTGTATTAACTCGCTGGACATGATCCTTTTTTTTTTTCTTTTGCTATTGTGTCAAAAAATCAAGATATAAACATTAATAACAGGTGCCTTCTTCCCCAAGGTCGCTAGCATTAGCAACAGGTTTGATTGACAGCATTACTAAGCACCCGTCCCCTGCCAAACCAGAGGTGTTCAACAGCCTGGCTCCGGATTGGCTCTTTGGTTGCTATGATACTCAGTCAGAATTCCAAATATGGAAGTCTGCTCCACATTGGCCCATATAACTGCTAACCTCGATGAGCTTCATTTGACTGGAGCAGAATGCTGTGGGTGTCGTCACACTCCCTCAGAACACTTCTTTATACAGTCTGTGGTCTTACACTCGCTGTGATGAAGCTCCAGATCGTTCTAAAACTGTCTAGGAAAGGTCCAGTTTTGTCCTGTTTGATTTTCTGACTGATGCTTGTTTAAAGATCCTGTAATTAACAAAAGTGACTCTTCTAACGTTAAGCCATGTGGTAATGCTGTTATGTCCTCAAAAACAGACCTGGAGTGGTGTTTTGTCTCATTCACACATGTTTGAGTAACATCAGTCTGTCTACATCTCTAAAGCGTCAAATGCTGTGTTCCACCTTGTGATGTCATGAAGTGGTAGTTTTCAAGTTAACAGCTCCTTTTACCTTTAGCACTGTAAAGTCTGGGCCTTGTTTAAACAATGTTCTGGTCATGTGACTCAGGTCTGCACAAGAGACGTAGTAGCAGTAGTTGTAGTAGTACTTTGGTTGGTAATGTTGGTTTGTGACAGTTTGAGCTGAAATTATCTCATCTAGAGACTTTAAAAACATGAGGAACGGCTTTTGTTATTGCCAACTGATGATGTCACAAGGTGGAACAAGCAAAAATTTGTCCTACTCCCGACACCAAGATAACATGTTTCAGTAAATGATTGGAGACTAGGTTATGGGTGAAGCTTTTGGTTTCACTAGTGTTGATGTGATATTAAAATGTCAAACTGGATTTTGATATTAAAATGTCAAACTGGATTTTGATATTAAGGAATCGATACTCAATACTGAGTTTACTGAATACTATTGTGATGAGAGTGATGAGAGTAAAAACATTTTCTTCAGACAATATACTGTGATGTTCCACATTAAACATTGGTACTTTGTGTTCTATTTCCACGTGGCCTTATATCTGTGTAATCCTTCAGTGGTCCAGGTAGGTTGTGGTCTTATACTTGCTCTTATACTTCAATACTTTGTTCTGATATTTTCAATACTTTTGAAAGCACTATTAAACATGTGACTTGTGAGTGAACTGGAGGTCCGGAGTGACGGCACAAAAAATGTCTTCAGTCGACTACATCTCTACACCAAAAACCCAAAAGAGAACTTTGAATTAATAATGGTTGTGATTGGTTTCATTCTCACGTTTAACACACAAACTGAACAGTTCAGCTGAGTCCTTCTCTCAAAAGGAAAACACAAGGTGGAAGAGAGCATTACCTCATGTGGTAATACAGGAAGTGCTCCACTGTGTTTTTAAACTCCATACACCTTCACTCAAATCATTTGGATGATTTCAGCCCTGGAATTGCCAATCTCTACTGAAGTAAAGGTAAAGCTGTTAATTAGAAAACTACCACTTCATGACATCGCAATGTGGAGAGGAGCATTTTGAGTTTTGGAGACGTAGACAGACTAATAATAAAGTCTTACTCAGATATGCATAAAACAAAACTCCAGGTCTGTTTTTGAGGAGGGAAAAGCATAACATGGCTTAAAGCTCACAAGAGTCACTGTGTGACACCCTGTGACACCCTGTGACACCTGAGCATTTGTTGGTGTGAATAATAAATAAAAGGTTCTAATGAGTAAAATGAGACAGACCAGGTGCATAAGGCTCTGATAGAAAAGGTCCACACAGTTTGTGCAAAGAGTATAGTATAGCTTTAAAGAGGCCTGTGAGTGTGAACAGGCTCAGCTCACTCTCAGAGGCTGGAGTGACACCAGCACCATTTGTCCGTCACACCTCACCGTTTGTGCGGGACTCATGAACGAGACTTGAGAGCCGAGTCTACCAAACAAACTCAACAACAACGTGTAATGCGGAAGAAATGGAACTGTTGAAGGCTATTTAGTAAAGACTTATTCACCGCGCTCACGGCTCTCACGGCTCTCACGGCTCACCTCTCATCCACGCAGACACCTGTTGCGGTGTCCACTGACTGACCGCCTCCATCCCGGCTCAGTCCGCGCGGGATCAGCTCCTTTCCCTCGCTCCTCTATACCGGCTCCCCTCCGGCTCCCCTCCGGCTCCTTCACGGTCAGACGAGTCCACGGCACCGGCTGGATCCAGGAAACATGTCTCAGAGCGAGGACAGTGGGACAGACGCAGTGAAGAGACAGACACGGAGAGACACGGTGGACACGGGCCGCAGACGCAGGTGAAACTGAATCCTGAAGTTTGGCACGAGACTTGGGACGCAGAACGCACGGGAAGCGCGTGCGTTAGGGATCAGGTAACACGCGCCCCAGGACTTCGCCTCAGCCAATCAGGGGCCAGTATGCTAATGAGGCATAGTCAAAACAAAACAAGCACGTACCAGCCTAAAAAACACGCACTGTCACTACGGAGGCCGCGTCTGTGAGGAAGCTCACACTTTAGGTGTAACTCAGAGTTTGACATCACACCTGCTACAAACAGCGTGTTCTTTAACACTCACCAAACTATTCAAACCAAACAGGAGGCATAAAAATAATAATAATAATATTAATAATATTAATAATAATAATAATAATAATAATAATAATAATAATAATAATAATAATAATAACGCAAATGATAAGAAAAAAGTGTATTTGTTGAAAATGAAGTTATGCTATTTAAAGGCACAGTATGTGAGAGGCATGATTCCAGGAAAATAGAAAGTTAAAATTATACTTCAGAACATCATCAATGGAGACAGACGTTTAATGCCATAATGTGGAACGGACACACTCACAGTACGGACACATGTTTTTCAGTACAATATGCACAACCCAAATTTGATTTGAATCATTTTTTGGCCTAAAAAGTTCAAGACTGTGGCTGAATACTGCTCTCTAGTGGCAGAAAAGCGCAGGCTCGTTCTCAATAGACGTCCTGCCCACGCGCTGAAATCTGCCTAACACGGATATATAAAGTTAATTATGTACTCATCTGTGTATTTATTATCTTAAAAGCGCTCGCTCCATGATGCTCCTGCTGCAGCTGACAGATCACATGTGTGCGGAGCATGAGCCGGATGTAAACACTGAATAACACCGTGCTGACCCGTGCTATGCCGTGCGTAAATCCATACCGCACTAATCCTGCTCCCGTGACCTCCGCTGTTGTCGCCCCGGGTCCGCGCGCCTCTAACCGGGTCACGCTCCGCCCCCTCCCCCGGTGAGGCCACGTGACGCCCAGGGCAGCTCTGATCACGGAGCCGCGGACAGATCTGATTCCGCCTGTGTGAACCGACCGAACCTCCAGAGAACCAGAGCAGGAGTGACAGGAGCCCGGACACGAGGCCAGCTGCTCCTGACGGGACCGTCTCGCCACCCGGAGCATCCTCTCTACGAGCGCACTGAAGCCTCCACACCGTGAGTTTGGTTTATGGTTCATATCTGTGTAATTGCTGGACCTATCCACATGAAACACAAACTGGAACAAAGGTTAGGTGTTCTCGTTCAGTAAATAAATAAAAAAAAAACTTTCATTGTAGATGTATTTATTGCAGTGAAAGACATAGAAAAACATGCATCCTTACTGTGAACAGCCTTGCATCTCCACAAACCTGACTCTAACTTGACCTGGTAATGCTCTTCCTTGACTTGCTTTGGTTTTAATCTTCCAAAACTCATATATCTTCATGGAGAAAGTTCCGTAGTATGGTTTTAACTTTCTATTCCATGTTATCATGTGGGTGACTGCCACCTACAGAAAGTTACATACTCTACCTTTAACATTTAAAACTTTTACATTTGCTACAGTTTTTAAAATATATTTTCCTTGTTAACAGCAAAAGAAAAGTCAATTCTGTGGCAGGTTTAGAGTCACTTCTTCAGCTCTGGTCAGATTACTGCTGGACACTAGTATTGAAATTTTGTGTGACAATTATCATGGCTAAAATAATTGTGATTAATGATTATATCACGATTGCTGAGCGTTTAAAATGTTATGGATAACTTGAATACTTTCCCTGTTTAAACAAGTGTTATAGTATTGTACTTTGTTATCAGTGGAGGGCCAGGGGAATGAGCCTCACATGGGTCCCCCTCTAATACAAATTCATAGGAAGAGGGTCCAATTCTGGGCCCCCTAAGACCCTGGGGCCTGGGACAACTGACCCCTTTGTCCCCCTCTGTTGACTCCCCTGTGGATAAGTCACTTTTTTCTGCACATTCTGGTGATGGTGATTATCTTTGTTGATGATTATCACGATTATATAAAATGTCCCACTAATGATTATTGTCAACCCTTTTTATAAAGATAAACGATATTATTGTTTATTGCCCCATCCCTAATGGACACTGCCTTATATCTGTCTGAAGGGAGGAGCTAACAACACTGACGCTAACACAACAGATTGTTTTGTATTTGTCTGTGTTAGGCAGTGTCCAGCAGTAATCTGACCACAACTGAAGCAGGGCCTTGGACGAGCAGCCAAACGTCTTCACTCTAAAAACTTGTCCGTGACAGAATTGAATGTATGGTTAGCTTTAGATCCTGAGCGAATGTGGGATTACACAGACAGCGCTACCTATTAATGTCTCTGTCTCTGTCTCTGCTTTGTCGTTTTGTCACACAGGAGGCGCAGGACTGAGCCCAGAGGGACATTGTTTGTCTCTGCAGAGGCTCACAAACTACTTTGGGATTTTTAACTTGGAGAATCTCATTTTATTATTATATATTTTACGTATTAATTTTCAAATTAGTATTATTTTTTATTATAATCATATTTTGGTGTATTTGTTTTTTTTATTTAGCTGATTCTGGTCTAGATACAGCAAACCCAACATCCGATTAGTAGAAATACATCTATTTTTATTAATTTATTTATTTATTTTACACTCTCCAAATGTCATGGAATAATGGCCTCCCTCGCCCGCCTCTGACTGCGCACCTGTCAGACCCTGGCTCCCCTCATGTGCGCGCCCCTGAGCACGTGTGCAGGGCTTCTCATGTGCACACTCCCAGTGTCGCTCATGTGCACGGCTTTGAGGGGGACATGTCCTTCACTCTGCAGATCGGCCTCACTCGAGAAGTCGTGAACTTTGACCCGAGCGATTTGACCCTCAACTCCATCAGGGAACTGGTCTGCTCTCTCACGGACCAGAAGGTGAGTCCACACCTTGTTTAGTCCTGGTTTAGTTCTGGATTAGTCCAGGTTTAGTCCATGGTTTAGTCCATGGTTTAGTCCTGGTTTAGCTCATAAGTCTTTCATGAATAGTATACAATGAAGGCCAGCTACATCAGGGTGGGTGCTCGCTAGCGGGCGCCTGGTGGCTGGGCCTTTCTCCATGGGGCCCAGCCAGGCTCAGCCCAAAGGAGTGACGTGGGGCCATCCTCACGTGGACCCACCACCTGCGGGAGGATCCATGAAAGGCTGGTGCAGAGAGATCTGGGCGGCAGTCAAAGGCGGGGGCCTCAATGACCGGATCTCCAGGCATGGAGAGGTTGAGTGTTACAGGCCAGATCTAGTCGGCCTCACCTCCACGCACAGTTTGGGCTCTGGAACCCAAATCCTTGAGAGGGGCTGGACTCTCCATTTTTCTGGCGTTACCTGCGGGGAGCGGCGGGGAGCTGATGTGGGCTTGCTCAGCAACAGTGACACTTGGAGGGGGGTGATTGGGAAGGGCCTCCCTGATCTGAACCCGAGAAGTGTTCTGTTAATGGACTTCTGTGCTAGTCTCTCGGCTGGCCTGGGAACGCCTTGGGATCCCACCAGAGGAGTCGGAGGACATGTTTGGGGTGAGGGAAATCTGGGAGTCCCTTCTTAGACTGCTACCCCTGCAACCCGGCCCCAGATAAGGGGAAGAAAATGGATGGATAGTCCTGGTTTATTTCTGGTTTAGTCCTGATTCAGTCCTGGTTTACTCCTGGTTTAGTTCTGGTTAATTTTGGTTGTAATGGTTTTGTCACAGCAGCTTTGGGCGGATTAGAGTCAGGAACAGGAAGGAAATCAGAAGCGTATAATGGAAGGGCATCTGGCACAGGGATACAGGAGGATGGGAGGTCATCTGACACAAGGACACAGGAGGATGGGAGGGCATCTGACACACAAGGACACAGGAGAATGGGAGGGCATCTGACACACAGAGCTAAAGAAGGAGGATCTGACACACAGAAGTCAAAGTGAGTGTAGTACAGATTTAATTTTCAGAGCACTGCATTAAAACCATATCTGCTCCATCTGTGACGTCATTAAAAGTACACGTTTCTCTATGTAGTACAGGGATTAGTATTAGTAGAAGTATCATTTACAGTAATAGTATTAGTAGTAGTACTAGTAGTAGTAGTAGTAGTTACAACAGTATCCAGTCTTAATCTGCATAATACGTAACTGTAGTTTGACCATCTGTCCTGCAAACATCTGCACTGTAGTAGTAGTAGTAACACTCGTCAGCAATATTAGCAGTTGTTGTAGTAGAGCTGAAGTTATTCCACTTTAGTCTGGTTTAAAGCTGAACGATTTGGTAAAAAATATCTACTTGTGATTTTTTTGGACAAGCATTGTGATTAGATTTACATTTTAATAAAAGGATTCTGTTCAAAGTTCACATTTTAAACACATCCAGAAAAATTAACTAAAAAATTTACTGAAATCTGAACTGACAAACTAACACAAGAATTACATTTCAGGACATGTTTGTACAGATCTAAACTACAGGGTAAGATGTTTTATGCAGAATAAGACCCCATAGAGACATAGGGAGGGCATCTGACACACAGGGACATTTCAGAACATGTTTGTACAAATCTAAACTACAGGGTTAGCAGTTTTTATGCACATTAACACAAGAGTTTGTTGTTTATGGAGGAAATGATGGGACTTCAAAAACTGCAGCATTGTGTCTGTTCAAATTTTGATTTTGATTCAATTGTGATGAATCTCACAACTCTACTAAGTCATTAAACCCTGGATTAAAAAATTACGGCAGTGAGTCTGGTTTAGTCTGGTTCAGTACAGGACATTTCACTGGTTAGTCTGCTCATCATTCTAAACTAACTTCTCTCTGTCCCTGATGCTGCTCTCGGCCTTGCTCTTGGTCCTGGCTCTGGTATTGAATCTGGTCTTGGCTCTGATGCTGGTCTCGACCTTGATCCTGATCTTGGCTCTGGTCTTGGCTTTGATCCTGGTCCTGATGCTGATCCTGGTCTCGGCTCTGATCCTGGTCTTGGCCCTGGTATTGTCTCTGGTCCTGATCCTTGTCTTGGTCTCGGCTCTGGTCCTGGTTTAGTTCCCGGACTCTGGACTTGGGGCCCTGAAGGAGGAACTCTTGTTGTTCAGACATGACTTGACCTCAGAAAATCTGCTCCAGAAAATCTGCAGTGCACAACAAGTCCAGCAGGGGGACACGGTGGAGGTGGTGCTGTCAGGTAAGACCCAAGTTAGAGCTGGTTTATTCCTGGTTTATATCTGGTTTAGTCCTGGTTTACCCCTGGTTCAGTCCTGGTTTAGATCTGGTTTAGACCTAGTTTAGACCACCTCTCCCCTCTGAGTTCCTTTATTACAAATCATCATTGTTAGCTCTATGTTGCTAATTAGCTGTGCTACTAATAATTCATTTCTACATGTTTTACTCTTCACTGATTCCACCAGGGGGAGCCAAATGACACTCATGAATGATTTGTTACATGGTAATGTTCCCAAAAACCAGCTGTATAGTAAAGTAATCCACTCTATGTCCACTTCTCCATTTTGAGAAGTTTAAAGGAGACATACTGTGCTTTTGTCAGCTGTAGCTTTAACCTATGATACCCATGGAATATTATTATATTTTGGACATTTTAAATTGCAGCACTGATTTAAAAATACTCTACAAACACATGGATAAATACAGTTCACGGTATTGTTTTTATTTGTGCTAAAGTGGATAAAAGTTCTTCCTTTAAAAATGTTGTTTCCTGTTTGTGTTCCAGCTCAGTCGTGTGCTCCGGAACTGCTGCCCCGCCCTCACTCTCTGACCGTCCACTCCTACAAAGCTCCGGCCTTCTGTGACCACTGTGGACTCATGCTGTGGGGGCTGGTGCGGCAGGGGCTCAAGTGTGAGGGTAAGACTGGATTTAGTCCTAGTTTAGTTTTGGTTTAGGCCTGGTTTATTCCTGGTTCACAGTAATACCTCTCAGCTCCTGGATCCTTTTAGCTTAAGGAGGAGCTACTCAGTGCAGTGAGATGGTTGGCTGAGAGAGCGCAGCCTCAGACCTCAGAACCAGATATAACAATAACATAATAATTTCTTTTTCCATATTTACTGTGATGTGACTGATGCTGAGGCAACATGCTCTGTAAAACAAAGTCAAGTGGAAGTACTTTGTGTTTACTCAAGCTTTAGTTTTGTCACATCTCACAGCTTCACAAACTTGGAATTACTAAATATCTTTTTATCAATCTGAGATCTGCCTGATTCAAAAATATAATTCATTCATGATTTAATTAATGAATGTGGACCAGGGTAACCGTGCCTCTTGGTCTGTCTCTTGCAGGTTGTGGGTTGAACTTCCATAAGCGCTGTGTGTTTAAGGTCCTGAACAGCTGCAGTGGAGAGAGGAAGAGAAGGAGGTCCTCAGCTCTGAGTCTGACCTCAGTGAGACTGGACCAAACTGGACCCAGTTCAGACCGGACCAGAGCCACGAGCCTGGACCCAGAGGCAAGTGACAAGGTCCATTCTTTTAGCTAGAGACATTTGACCTGCGCCCACCTCAGTCTAAAACTACAGCAATACAGGAAGATGGGAGGGCATCTGACACACAGGGATACTGGTTTAGTCCTGGTTCAGTGCTGGTTTAGTCCTGGTTCAGTCCCGGTTCAGTCCTGGTTTAGTCCCGGTTCAGTCCTGGTTCAGTCCCGGTTTAGTCCTGGTTCAGTCCTGGTTTAGTCCTCGTTCAGTCCCGGTTCAGTCCCGGTTCAGTCCTGGTTCAGTCCCGGTTCAGTCCCGGTTCAGTCCTGGTTCAGTCCCAGTTTAGTCCTGGTTTAGTCCTGGTTCAGTCCTGGTTTAGTCCTGGTTCAGTCCTGGTTTAGTCCTGGTTCAGTCCTGGTTCTGTCCTGGTTTAGTCCTCATTCAGTCCTGGTTTAGTGCTGGTTCAGTCCTGGACTCTGTAGGTCTCATATGTGTTGTAAAGTGGGTCAGTGTGAGGATAGGCCTGAGTCTATGAGGAAGTGAACACATTTATGTGTCAAATCTGTAAGATGCACATTAGAATTAGGGCCCTGAATACAGAATTGATACTTTACAGTGACATCACACCAGGGGTGATGTCTCCTACATGTATGTTTATGGCGGAATGTTCAGCGGTTACCATGGAGACATAATGCACACATTAGCAAACACAGCTAAAGAAAGATATACAACAGATTTAAACAGCACATTTTCATTTTCCTGTGATCAGTCTGAGTGTCCATGATCCTGTTTAGGAGTTTGATTTTACACAAAAAGGTGAGAGTGACTCACTGAAAAACTGTTGGCCAAATGCTAGCTAGCTTGTGACCATAATGTTATTTGATAGGAACTTGTCTAACAGCACAGCACTTGTTTATCAGCTCACCTGTTGTAGTTCCAACTTCTTTATGGTCAGATTGTGTTCAAATGAAGCTCAGATTAACTTGAATAATGGAGCTTGAGACAGAGAGATGTTGATGACATCAGCTGCAAAGTATCAATACAGAACCTTTCCTGTTATTGCTTTAACTGTAGTTAAAGCAATAACAGCCTCTCTCTGTCTCTCTCAAAGGTCCCCCTAGTGGCTGCTGGCTGCAGGCGCTCCTCTCTGTCTCAGCTCCCCCTGGTGGACAGAAGAGTGAAGGTTCCTCACACTTTCTCTGTTCACTCGTTCACTCGCCCGACCGTGTGTCAGCTCTGTCAGCGAGCACTCAAAGGCCTGTTCAGACAGGGCCTGCAGTGCCGAGGTAAGTCTGCTGTGTGCTGTCTGCATCTGATTATAAAATGATATATTAGGAAGTGTGTGTTAGCATGCTAGTTGGTCTCTGAAAGTTGTGAAAAGTGCTTATAAACTCATCTTAGTGAATAATTAGGATGTTCTGAATGCATAAGGTAAGTGAGGAATAACTTTGGTCCACTGCAAAGCATTTAAAATTAAACTAGTTGTCGTAACGGGTGTGTGTAGCAGACCAAGGGATGCAGACTCGGGGAAAATTTACAGGATTTATTGTTGAAATGGAACAAAGTACAAACAGCGGGTGATCCGGAGGTGAGCAGGTGAGCAGGTGAGCAGGAACACAGGAAACACAGGG
Source organism: Periophthalmus magnuspinnatus (assembly GCF_009829125.3). Classification (NCBI taxonomy): domain Eukaryota; kingdom Metazoa; phylum Chordata; class Actinopteri; order Gobiiformes; family Gobiidae; genus Periophthalmus; species Periophthalmus magnuspinnatus. The sequence continues at coordinate 2,430,954 of NC_047149.1, read as the reverse complement.
ACCGGGGACATGAAGGGACCACAGGACGACAGGCAGACCAGACGGGCGTAGGGCAGAGCGGGCAGGAGACATCCAGGGCCGGAGCATGACAGGAACACAGGGATGACAGGAACGCAGGCACGACAGGAACAAGTGAGGACAACAAACACAGCACAGACAGGGTGAGTCCAAACAGATGATCACGCCCCCAGTGTCTTCCCCCATCTCCTCTTATCCATGGCAGGTGTGGTGATTAGCCAGATGGAGAGCAGGTGCGTGCGGGAGGAGCCGAGAGCTCCGCCCAGCTCCAGGTACAAGCAGGTGAGGGAGGGGGAAGAGCACACAGGGAGGAAAACCAGGAGTGGACAGTGCGGATCATGACACTAGTTCTGTTTTTCACGTTTTTAAGACAGTAAAAATCAGGTACAGTGCCTTTAAATAGTATTTTCCATTTTGTTTTTCAGATTGCAAATTCGTCTGTCACAAAAAATGTGCCCCAAACGCCCAAAGAGACTGTCCCGGAGAGACAGACCCCAGCGGAGGTGAGTCTGGACCAAAACTAGAATAGGACCAGAAAAGGACTAAACCAGAACTCAACCAGGACTACACCAGGACTGGACCAAGACTAAACCAAGATGAGATCAGGACTAGACCAAGACTACATCAGGACTCAACCAGAACTTCACCAGGACTGGACCAGGACTAGATCAGGATATACCAAACTAGACCAGGACTAGACCAAGACTAGACCAGGACTAAACCGGGACTAAACCAAGGTCTCAAAGCCAAATTAGTGTTTTAGTATCAGCTGAACTTCACCTCTTTTATCAATGTTTATTTCTCTCCTTTTTCCTTTTGTTTTTACTAAGACCCCGACCTTCAGAGTCCAGAGTCGGTCCTGGGTTCTGGCCTGGTCCTGGGTCTTGGTCCAGTCTTGGTGGAAGAGGCCTCTGACAACGAAGGGCTTGACTCAATTGGACCAGAGACGGAGGTGCAAGAGGACAGCACAGACACCAGGTCTGAAATACTGTTTAGTCCTGGTTCAGTCCTGGTTTAGTCTTGTTTCAGTCCTAGTTATTCCTGGTTCAGTCCTGGTTCAGTCCTGGTTTAGTCCTGGTTTAGACCTGGTTCAGTCCTGGTTCAGTCCTGGTTTAGTCCTGGTTTAGTCCTGGTTTAGGCCTGGTTCAGTCCTACTTTAGTCCTGGTTCAGTCCTGGTTTAGTCCTGGTTTAGTCCTCGTTTAGTCCTCGTTTAGTCCTGGTTTTGACCTGGTCTCTCTCTGGTCCAGTCCGGTGAACATCCCCCTGATGAGGGTGGTACAGTCTGTGCGTCAGACGAAGCGTCGCAGCTCTGCAGTGGTGAAGGAGGGATGGATGGTCCACTACAGCAGCCATGATAACCTGGTGACCATGACAACACAACACCATTACCATGACAATGCCATGACAACACCACACCTGCACCACACCTACAGCAAACCACACACCTCATCTACACACAGGGGATTTGGAACAGCCAAAAATCTCACAAATTTGTATTGCTATTTTGCAGTTGATGTCATCAACATCACATGGAGGTGTGACGCTACAGTTAGCATCACGTGGGGGTGTGATAACTGTAGGCACTGCTTTGTCTGAAGCTCTGTTACTCAACTCAAACTTTAACACAATCTGATCATAAAGTACTGACTTAGCAGGAATTACAGGACAGGACAGTTTATTTGTGGTGTTAAACAAGTCCCTCTCAAATAACAATATAGAAGCTAGCTAGCATTAGCCAACAGTTATTTAGTCAGTCACTGTCACCATTTTATTGAAAATCAAACTCCTAAACAGTACCATGAACATTTGGATTGATCACAGGCTCCTGAAAACATGCTGTTTAAATCCAGCTTGTATGGCATTTCACAACATTCTTAAAACTTTTTTTGGCAGTGTTTGCTAATCCGCGCATGTGTGATGTCTCTGCAAAGTATCAATTGGGAAACTGGGGTAACACTTCACCCTGAGGTAGACCCGAATGAAAAAAAAACAACAGGCTGTGCCCTGTTGGACCAGGCCTTTACTGTGTGGATAAAGTCTGATAATAAAATGGTTTATATGCGATAATAAACTGGTCTGCAGAAATGAAGTCCAAATATTTCTTTTTACTCCAAAGTAAAGTTGTAAACCTGGAAAAACACATGGACGTGATTACAGAACATTTAGCTGAAGTCACAGCCCATCCTGCTCATCACGGCTTCACTTTGTTTCTTTCAGAGGAAGAGACACTTCTGGAGACTGGACACAAAGAGCCTGACTCTGTACCAGAACCAGACCGACTCCAAGTTCTACAAGGTCAGGACTGAACCAGGACTGAACCAGGACTGAATCAGGACTGAACCAAGACTGAACCAGGATTTAACCAGGACTAAACCAGGATTAAGGACTTTCAGTAATATTCCCTGTTTCCAGGAGCTGCCTCTGTCTGAGATCCTGAGGGTTGACTCTGCTGTGGACCAAAGCCCAGATCTAAACCAGCATTCCAACTCTGAGACCAGAGCGGGGTTTTCCCTGGTCACCTCCTCTGTGGTCTACTACATTGTGGGGGACTCAGGAGGAGACTCGGGTGCAAAGTCCGTTTCAGATCCTGGTCCAGAGGTGCAGAGCTGGGAGAGAGCCCTGAGACAAGCTCTGCGACCAATTGCAGAGACAGAGAGACCAACCCAACAAGGTGAGTACAGAGAGGAGCAGACACACTAAAGCAAGAGTAAAGGAAGACTAAAGCAGGAGCAGACAGGGGCAGATAGGAGCAGATAGGAGCAGACAGGAGCAGAAAGGAGCAGAGCCAGAGGAGGAGATGGGACCAGAGGAGCAGAGCTAGGGGAGCAGAGGAGCAGAGGCAGGGGAGCACAGCCAGAGGTGCAGACAGGAGCAGAGCCAGAGGAGCAGATAGGGGTGGGGACTCAAACAGATTAAGGGGATTTTCTGCTCCATTTCTCAATTTTAGATTCATCGGAGAATTTCCTTTCATCCTTCCATTAACGGTTATTACATCTGTTCACACTTATAAAATATTTGTCCTGATTCAGTCCCGATTCAGTCCTGCTTCAGTCCCGCTTCTGTCCTGGTTTAGTCTGACCTAGTTGTGTATTGATTGTTGCTTGTATTCAGTATTGATTGAAAAGGTTTCATTCTGCAGTTTCACACTGACCACAGGAAGTACAGTGTTTTTAATGAACAATGACCGTTCACTCTGAGAACATCTGAAATCCAAAAAAACATTTTGGAGGCAGAACTGTGGCAGGGTGGGGCTCAGTTGTGTAAAGCTGATTGACAGCTGTCTTAGTCAATCAGACAGCTGTTCTTACTTCCTGCTCTGCCCTTCAGAGGAGCATGCCGAGGTCGGGTCTGACAGGTGCGACAGGTCCCAGGCGCAGCAGAAACAGGTGAGTTTGACCGATGTGATAATTCACCGTGAATATAGACACTTAAAGCACAAATACAAAAAAGTGTAATCACTTTGAATCAGCATCACATGAGCAATTATGGGAACTGTGCAATGAGTGTAGTGTGCAATTTGTGGAAATGTTCAATGTGTGGAATGTGCAATGTGTGGAAATGTGCAATGTGTGGAAATGTTCAATGTGTGGAATGTGCAATGTGTGGAATGTGCAATGTGTGGAAATGTTCAATGTGTGGAATGTGCAATATGTGGAAATGTGCAGTGTGTGGAAATGTGGAATGTGTGGAATGTGCAATGTGTGGAATGTGCAATGTGTGGAATGTGCAATGTGTGGGAATTGTGCAATGAGTATAGTGTGAAATTTTTATTTTTATCCTTTCGTGACCTCAGCCCTTTGGACAGCAAATGGAAATTAGGAAAAAAAAATTGAAGAGAATTGCAGTAAAAAGTTGCTCTGTTCATTTATGACCTCTGGACTACAGTTTTGTAGATCCAGGCTAGGTTACCACAACAATGACTCCTCAAAGTTTATTTTTGATACTTTCCAGCTGATGTCATTAACATTCCCTGGGGATGTGATGCTAACTGTAAGCTCTGTTCTGTCTGAAGCTGTTACTAAAATTAGACATTAATCTGAGCTTTGTTTTAACGCAATCTGACCATAAAGACCTGACTTATCTGAAATACGACAGGTGAGCTGAGCTTTGTGCTGTTAAACATGTCCCTTTCAAATAACGTTACAGCCACAGTCATCATTAACGCTCGGATTGATCACAGGAAAATTTTAATGTGTCATTTAAATCCATTTTGTAGTTTTCAGACAATCTAAAAAATGTTTTACCAGTGTTTGCTAATGTGTGCATTGTGTCACCATGGTAACTGCTGAACATTCCGCCAGAGAAATAAATGCAGAACACTGCAAAATACGAATAGCTAATTTCTTGACCCTTGTTTGTGGTTGTGCATTGTTCAGGACATCAGCTCTGTGTACCAGATCTTCACTGATGAGGTTCTGGGCTCAGGGCAGTTCGGGGTTGTTTATGGAGGTAACTTTTTTATACATTTATTCTATAGTAAAACTACAGCAAAACTTCACAGACTGACTTTTTCTGTTATCAGGGAAACACAGAGAAACAGGGCGAGACGTGGCAATTAAAATCATCGACAAACTCCGCTTCCCAAACAAAGAGGAGAGTGAGTTGAAGAACGAGGTGGCCATCCTGAAGGTACTAATACTGATACTATACTGCTATTACCGCTACTACTACTGATAATACTACTACTAACACTGCTACTACTAGTACTGCTGCTACTGTTGCTACCGCTACTTATCATAACTATTGTGCAATCAGCATTTCAGTTTTATGCAGCTAAAATCTTGACAGTGTTCATCCAGGCACAAAATGAAAGTTTAGTTTGTCTCTATATTTTGGATAGAGTTTCTGTGCTGCTGACACAGGCAGAGGGACTCTGTTTTCTACTTTTCTGCACAAACTACAAGTTAACTGATGTAAAACTATCATAAATATTTAGCACAGGTACTAATCACCTATTCACCAAACCAAGTCCGAATTAGAAAAACACATATGGGCTTTGATCTAATGTGTTTTCAGACAGTGCAGCACCCCGGGGTAGTGTCACTCCAGGCCATGTTTGAGAGTCCAGAGAAGGTCTTTGTGGTGATGGAGAAACTTCAGGGCGACATGTTGGAGATGATCCTGTCCAGTGAGAAAGGCCGCCTCCCTGAACACACCACCAGGTTCCTCCTCACTCAGGTCAGACCATAGGCTGTATATATAAATGGACATAGCTAACCCACTAGCTGCTGCATTCCAAACAGTAAGTGATCATGACCGCGATTTGACTCCATTGGCTCTGGCTCCTATTAACCTTCTATTGAAAAAGCGTGGCCTCTCTCTGTGTAACTGCTGCTGTCAGGTTCATCATTTTGACCTTAAAATAGTTTTAACTGGCTCTACTACTGGCAACAGTGATCTTTGAGGAAACGGACCTTTCAACCTCTGTGATTGAATGAGCTAAAGTGACTCATGGAGCCGACCGCGGCAGTGCCTCACAGAGGTGGCAAACCTGGATTCTGCACTGGCGTGCTCTTGGCTGCGCACTACATACACATGAAGGGAATTCTGAGCAGCTCACGGCGTCCTGTGTGCACAGGCCTTTACTGTAGCACCATGGGACAACAGTACAGAATGCCTCTTTAATGGACAAACTGGGACACAGAATCTTACTCTTGTATTCCTCCTCAGATCCTGGTGGCTCTGAGACATCTGCATTCTAAAAACATCGTTCACTGTGACCTGAAACCAGAGAACGTCCTCCTGACTTCCTCTGACCCTCTGCCCCAGGTCTGAACCAGGACTAAACCAGGACTGTACTAGGACTGAACCAGGACTGAACCAGGACTGAACCAGGACTGAACCAGGACTAAACCAGGACTAAACCAGGACTAAACCAGGACTAAACCAGGCCTTCTCCCTCTTTCCTCAGGTGAAACTGTGTGACTTCGGCTTCGCTCGTATCATTGGCGAGTGTTCATTCCGGCGCTCGGTGGTGGGCACGCCGGCCTACCTGGCACCTGAGGTGCTGAGGGGGCGTGGCTATAACCGCTCTCTGGACATGTGGAGTGTGGGCGTGATCCTCTACGTCAGTCTGAGCGGAACCTTTCCCTTTAATGAAGACGAGGACGTTAACGAACAGATACACAACGCCGCGTTCATGTATCCAAGCAAGACCTGGAGAGAGGTGTCCAGACAGGGTACGTGCCCAGGGGGAGGGACCAGACCAGTTATGTGTTTGAGGGAGTGGTATAGGGCAATAGGGTGCCGCCATTGTCATTTGAGTTGTGTTATTTTGAATGGGACTGATCTTGATAAATCAGTTCTATAGAGACAGAGCTGTTTTAAATCCTCCAGAGAGTCAGTGCAGTGTGATGTATCGGTCACATGAACATTGAACATTTTATACAAAATAGCACTACTTTATATCAGATTTTAGTGGAGAAACTTTTCTTCTTTGAAATGAATGGGAGTCCCACTTAACTGAAAGTGCCACCACAAAGAATGGAGCATTTAGAGGCAAAAGTGGGCGGGGCCAAATAAGGTCAGTAGTACAGAAAATCTGGTTTACAACTGTAAACGGCACTGATTACAGTTCTCCTCCTAAATGAAACCAAGATATATCTATAATAACTGAAGACAAGATGAACGTTCACAAAATCATGGTCTTGCTGCGTCCTTTATGTACGGCTCAAAATAAATCACACTTTTTTTTTTTGTTTAAAAATGTCTTTATTTTTGTTTTTCTCAACAGCGATCGACCTGATCTCAAATCTGCTCCAGGTCAAAATGAGAAAGAGACTCAGCGTCGACAAGACCCTCAGCCACCCCTGGCTCCAGGTACAGAAACAGACCTGGTCATGGTCTAATCCTTCTAGTCCTAGTTTAGTCCTGGTCTAGACTTGGTTTAGGCCTAGTTTAGTGCTAGTTTAGTCCTGGTTTAGTCCTGCTTCAGTCCTAGTTTAGTCCTGCTTCAGTTTTAGTTTAGTTCTCATTTAGTTGTTGCTTATTCTTGATTTGGTCCTGGTTTAGTCCTGGTTCAGTCCTCGGTTAGACCTGATCTAGTCCTGGTTTAATCCTGATCTCTCTGTGTTGCAGGACTATGAGACATGGTTGAACCTGAGGGAGTTCGAGCGAAAGTTTGGACAGAGATACCTGACCCATGAGAGCGACGACCAGAGATGGGACCAGTACAGAACTAAACCAGGACTGGACCAGGACTGGACCAGGACTGGACCAGGACTGGACCAGGACTGGACCAGGACTGAACCAGGACTGAACCAGGACTGAACCAGGACTGAACCAAGAACAACCCTGGACAATTGGAAGTAAACCGGGAACAGCAACTGCACTGAGGAATCATAGGAAATGGAGTTTCTCACAAACAAACATTATACATTATTCATGTATTTTATTTATTTATTTATTTTTAATAAATGAACCTGTGTTTTTGTAAGATGAAGTGGCTTGGAGTCTCGTTTGCCCTGGACATCTGGAGCACAGGGAGGGTCAGAGCAGACTAACCCCAGGACAGGGAAAACTTGTCATATGCACTTTAAGCGTATTTGAGCTCTGTGAATCCGGCCACAGGGAGCGGGGCTGGCCTTTGGGTCTTGTCAAGGTTTAGTCCGGTCTGTGGTCTCGGTCTCTGGACTCGGCTCAGGGGCAGGACTCCGAAGAACTGGAACCTCTCTCCCATCTGCCCCGGGTCCATGAGAGTGTGGTAGGAGCGCAGCAGCTGACAGCGAGAGGCCAAGTCTGGACAGTTCTTCAACAAAACCTGAGACAACAATAAGCGTTAGTTTAGTTAAAGCATCATTTTTATAAGTCTATGGTGGCTTGGGCCAGAAAATTGCCATTTCATGTCCCAAACTAGTATCAACCCTATTTAGTCACAGCTTTGTCCTGGTCTAGTCCTGGTTTAGTCCTTGTTAAGTCTTTGTATAGTCCTAGTTACTTCTTGGTTTACTTCTGGTTCTGTCCTGGTTCAGTCTGCTTTGCTCCTTGTTTAGATGTCTCTTTCAGTCCTAGTTAAGTCCTCTTTCAGTCCTAGTTTAGTCTTGGTTCAGATCTCATTTAGTTCTAGTTCCTTACCTGCAGTCTTGCGTCGATGCCCATATTTCGGAGGAAGCTGTTTTGACTGACAGGTCCAACACAGGCCACGCCCCCTGCACACCTGCGCAGGTAACTGAAGTCCACATCTGCTGTGAGGTCAGCTGACCCCGGGGAGGTCAACACGTCATGGAGCTGGTGATCTTTGAACCCCTGCACAAACAGGACATGTGACTACTGAGGGGATCAACATAGACAGATTCCTTCCTGATTTACTAAAGCAATAATGCAATTCAAATCAATGTATGTTATGATTTGATTGGGAAAGTTCCTCACAATGCTTCAACACAGAAAGAAATAATTTTCTTGAAACCCATGAATATTCTGGGGTGGTGTCGCTCCAGGCCATGTTTGGGGCAACAGTGGCTCAGTGGTTAGAGTGTTGGTCCCCCGACCGGAAGGTCGGAGAATTGTAGTAGTACTGACCAAGTTCTGTTGTTGTGTCCTTAGGCAAGACACTTCACCCACATTGCCTAGTATGAAAGTGGTTTGTGTGTGAATGATTGGTGATGGTCGGTGGGGCCGATGGCGCAGATTGGCAGCCTCGCTTCTGTAAGTCTGCCGTAGGGCAACTGTGGCTACAATAGTATCTTACCATCACCAAGTGTGGAAATGAATGAATAATGACTATAGTGTAGTGCTTTGAGAGGCTTTGACAAGCCTGTAAAGCACACTGCAAGTGTAAGCCATTCTGGTTTTAAAGGTCCTGCAAAATTCACTCATGTGAACTTTTAGTCATGTTGGAATATTCTTACCTCATCAAAAACAGACCTGGAGCTGTGTTTTGTTTCATTCACACATGTTTGAGTAACACTTTATTATAAGTCTGACTACAGCTCCAAAGCTCAAAATTCTCTGTTTCAAGTTAACCTCTACTTTTTACCTTTAGTTCTGTAGAGATTGGCAATGACCAATCACCTGTATCACCACGTGACATCACAAGGTGGAACAGAGTGTTTTATGTTTTTGTTTCATTCACATATGTTAAACGTGTGAATGAAACAAAAGACAACTCCAGGTCTGTTTGTGATGAGGAAACAACATTATACATAGATCAGAAAATAGCCTAATATGGCCCTTTAAACAACCTTAGAGTATTTAAACGTGTGATAGATAGAACAGTTTAGAATTAGCTGCAGATAGCACATGCTAATTTTGTCACAAAGTAATGCTTTTAGAATCTAGTCTTTAGGAATAAAATTTAATATTTACACTGTCACACAAAACATTGAACCCACAGCTTTAGGCATTGGTTTTACTGTATAACTAAATAGTAATAAATTATTTGTGAAGAGAGCTTTGCCTGGCCCTAGTTATTAACAGGTTGGATTTATGTGACACCGTAACATTGCAATCTGCCCAAAGTTTAAACTGAGCTGAAGAGAGGTCAGAGTTCAATGGTGGAATATACTTTCAAGGGGGCTTTTTCCCATATTCTAACGCTGTTCCTTCATCAAAAACATGCCTGAAAAGGTTTTAGATGGCCGATTTTTCTTGTTTTGTCTGATTTTATCCTGTTGTTTTGTTTTTGTGTGTAGGCAGCACGGTGGCTGAGTGGCAACACTCATGCCTCACAGCAAGAGGGTTTGGTTCGATCCCCAGGTCGCCCAGGCCTTTCTGTGTGGAGTTTTTCATGTTTCTCCCCGTGTCTGGATGGGTTTCCTCCGGGTACTCCGGTTTCCCCCATCAACCAAAACATGAACGCCCTTCGAGACAACTGTTGTTGTGATTTTGGGCGTTACAAAAATAAATGAATTGAATTGAATAGATGTCATCCATGCATTTTTGAGTATTTTAGCAATCTCTCCCGAGCCCTGTTTGAACCCTACTTATGGTTAGCTATAAGATTCTGTACAAGGCTCCACCCACAAGCCGACATTATCCATGCTCCCACACAACAACTCTCCATAAAAAAAACATGATATAAAACAATACAACAGCTTCACAAGCCCAACACAATGTGCAGTAGTTTTATTAGTGGGATGCACACTGATTGTGTTATGATAGTGCTCTGCAGGAGGAGTGAGTGTAGAGAGCAAAGGGAGGGGAGGGAAACTTATTGAACATGTGAATATGTTGTTGTCTGAGATTATAGCATTTTCAAAACAACAGGTAATATGGTTATCTAAATATTTTTAGCAGTTAATACCCGATTGTAGTAAAATCCCCCTTTTTATCTTTTCACCTTAGTTTTGATATAATATGTAACATGTGTTAGATTTGCCATAGTCTGTGAGAAGAGACTTTACTCTGAAGGTGTCAGTCTTGGTCCCATCGTGTCCATAGTCTGCGATAAGAGCAGCGCCTCCCCTTTCACTGATCCTCTTCGAGAGGTGCTGCAAAACCACACCCCCTTCTGCACACACTTCCACATGCTCACGACGCTCCCCGGGCTGAAGGAGAGACAAGAACCAGGACTGAACCATGACTGAACCATGACTGAACAAGGGCTAAACCAGGACTGAATCAGGGTGAACCAGGACTAAACAGGGACAAAAATGGGCTGATGCAGGACTGAACCAGGATTAAACCTTCTGCACAGAATTAAGCTGAGAAAACCTTGTCAGTATGTATGGCCTGTTCGGGTCACGTGATTGCAGACATTGAAAATGTAAGCAGCTACAAAGGAATTGTGCTCATCCCTGCACATCTGTGATTTATTTGCATTTATTTATTCACCAGGTCACATTAGGTTCATGTGCAGATGTTCAAACTGTTGAATCTTTTTTGTAATCTTTGTGGACAAACCAATCACATGTCTATAAACAGACTTTTTGATTGTGTTACTCTGTTTTATGCTTGAGTATAAATCAACTGTAAACCATGTTTTACTCACCTGTAGTAGCAGTACGAGTAGTAGTAGTAGTAGTACTGGCAGTACTAGCAATAGTAGCAGTAGTAGTAGTAGTAGTAAAGGTAGCAGCAGTAGTAGTAGTAGTACTACTGGCAAGAGTAGTAGCTGTAGCAGCAATAGTATTTACCTTTATGAGAAAATTAGTAGCATTAGTAGTATTAATAGTGGTGGTAGCAGTAGTACTAGTAGTATTTACCTGTATGAGAGTAGTGGAGGCCAGCGTAGCGTTTGGAGACAGCACAAACCGTAGCTGTTCATCTCTATCAGGGTCGATGTCCACGAGGACCTCCCTCCAGCCTCTGGGAGTTTTCTACAAAAACAAAGCATTTAAAACACAATACTAACACAACACCATCACAGAACAAACAGGAGATGATATTAACCACACCACCACCACCACAGAACAAACAGGAGACGATATTAACCACAACACCACCACAGAGCAAACAGGAGACAATATTAACCACAACACCACCACCACCACAGAACAAACAGGAGTCGATATTAACCACACCACCACCACCACCACAGAGCAAACAGGAGATGATATTAACCACAACACCACCACCACAGAACAAACAGGAGACGATATTAACCACAACACCACCACAGAGCAAACAGGAGACAATATTAACCACAACACCACCACCACCACAGAACAAACAGGAGTCGATATTAACCACACCACCACCACAGAGCAAACAGGAGATGATATTAACCACAACACCACCACCACAGAACAAACAGGAGGCGATATTAACCACAACACCACCACCACAGAACAAACAGGAGATGATATTAACCACAGCACCACCACCACAGAACACACAGGAGACGATATTAACCACAACACCACCACCACAGAGCAAACAGGAGACGATATTAACCACACCACCACCACAGAGCAAACAGGAGACAATATTAACCACAACTCCACCATCACAGAGCAAACAGAAGACGATATTAACCACACCACCACCACAGAGCAAACAGGAGACAATATTAACCACAACTCCACCACCACAGAGCAAACAGGGGACGATACTAACCACAACTCCACCATCACAGAGCAAACAGAAGACGATATTAACCACACCACCACCACAGAGCAAACAGGAGACGATATTAACCACAACACCACCACAGAGCAAACTGGAGATGATATTAACCATAACAGAGCAAACAGAGGGAGCGATGAATTGCAGTGTCAGCTTCATGTGACACACTTGTAGTGTGACTACTGTATTCTAGGGCACATTGAAGGAGTTATGAGGTTTAACCATATTCTTTGATGTTTCCCAGTAGTCCTCTAACAGGACACTGTAGAGTTCTCCTGACAGTTCATTGGTGCAGAAAGGGCTGCAGCTGATTACACAGTGTCAGAGGGGGGGAGAGGATGTGTTTGTGTGACAAAAGATGAGGTTATGTACCTGGAACTTATGAATGGGCAGAGCATCAAAGAACTCCTGAGCCACATGGACACTGAACCCTGCGAGAGAGAAAGAGAAAAAGAGGAGAGAGGGAGAGAGAAAGACAGAAAGAGGAGAGAGAGTCATCATCTGAGAGGAGATATCTGAGTTTAAAGTTCTCCTCTCTGAGAGGAGAACTTTAAACTAATCCAAGAATCCCATGCATTTCAGAACATGTTTGTAGAGAATAAGACCCCATAGAGACATAGGGAGGGCATCTGACACAAATGGATATAGGAGGATGGGAAGGAATCTGACACATTTCTTCTCACCTGGGGGAACGTCCTGGATGCGTTTGTACCACGACACCTGCAGCCCGTCGGGGGTATTTCCACGGCGATACACAGGCTCCTCCCCCTCTGTGGTTACATGACTCTCACTTCCCGTCAGTGCCTGGGCCTGCAGCGCACTCAGTACAGGACTCACCTCCACCAGGTGAACAGAGACCGAAGCTCCGCCCATCACCGACCTGAGCTGATGCAGCACCTGAGTGAGGGGCACTTTTACAGACGGGGGACATTCTGTGCACTCACATTTTAAAGAGGGGGTATTTTACTATGGGGTATTATGTGCCAACACAATAACATATTTAGATCATCATGTTTCCTTTAATAGTTTTGAAAATGCCCCCTCCCTTTGCTCTCTGTGCTAATTCACTCCCCCTTCAGAGCACTATCACAGCACAATGCATCCCACTAATGAAACTACTGCACATCACATCAAGTTTGTCAAGTTGTTGTGTGCAGTGTTGCATTATGTTTTTGTATATTTATGTAGAATTATTGTGTGGGAGCATGGGTGACATAGGCTTGTGGATGGCGCATTGGACTGAATCTTACAGCTAACCGTAAGGAGGATAAGAACAGGGCCTGGGAGAGATCGTTAGATTACTCAAACATGCATGGATGACATCTAAAACTTCTTCAGGCATGTTTCTTGATAAGGGGACAATGTTATAACATGGTAAAAACTTTATTTGCATAATACCCCCTCTTTAAAGATTCTACCAGCCAGATATTTATGGTGATGAAAACTCAACACACAGTATTAGAACCAGCAACCCTCTGGTTCATCTGCAAATGTTTCAAGGGAAAGATCTTGATGGGTAAATGTAACTTTTCTTTCATTATTGTGGTAATGTTAACACGGGCAGTTTATGGGCTGCCCTGCGCCTTTCATTGCTCTTAATATCATTAATCAAGCTCTACTACTATGTAGAGCTTGATCAACTGTTGTGTTTTCCGTTACAATGGCCATAGATACAGAATCTGAATGTCTCACTCTGAGGATGTCTTTGGTCAGAGAGCCTTTTCCTGGACCCAGTTCCACAATCTGCACCTGCTCCGGATGCCCTGCCGCCATCCATTCACTGATGATCCACACACCTATTAACTGTACACAACAATAATAAAGAGTAGCAAATATACAAGCCACACTTCATTTAACTGTACAGAGACAACAATACTGAACAGTAAATACCCTATTGATACTGTGAAGCTGATGTCATCAACATTCCTTGAGGGTGTGATGCCAACTGTAGTCACTACTCTTAGGCTACTCTGTAGGCTTTGTTTTTGTTTGTTTTAATCTGAGTTTTGCTTTAACACAGTTTGACCAGAAAGAGCTGACTTAGTTAGAACTACATTAATTATACACAATTTTAGTCACTCTCACCTTTTTATTGACCATGGATGCTCATATTGATCACAGGCTCCTGAAAGTGTGCTATTTAAATATTTTTTGGCTGTGTTTGCTAATGTGTGCATTGTGTAACCATGGTAATTGGTTATGGTAACATTCTGCCATAAACATACATGCAGAACACCCCTAGTGTGATGATACTGCAAAGTATCAACACACATTCTTATTGACTGAAGGAATATAACACAACAAAACAGTAAATACAGAGAAAGTGCATTTATGTGACATGAGCACATTCAGAATCCTTTGAGTTTAACCTGAGCTGAGACAGGTCAGAACTCTCAGGTGGAGTTCTCTGTCAGATGCAAATTTGTTGACCTGGTATATGGTTAATATCTCTGTCTCTCTAGGCCTATCTACATGAAACAAAAACTGGCAAAAAGTTCAGCCTCTTCTCTGTCAGTATAAATAAATAAGTGGTGGTACTATTAAATCACAAAGGCATGCTTGTTGTCAGTTGGAGTTTTCATTTACATGTGGAAAAGTCTGACCTCTCCAAACATCTGGCTGATCTCCGGAGAAGTGATGAAGTCTCCCTCTACTCCCAGCATGTTGTTCCTCACATAGTAACCCTGGAACACACCACTCAGGTATTTATTAACCATTAAAATACTGTGACTACCTACACTAGAGCTGAGAGATTAACAATCAAATCAAAATCACAATTTGAATGGACGCAATTAGCAAATCACAAATGCAATTTCTGAAATAACATATTTTTTTCATTAAAAAAAAAAAATCGCGTTATTCTGCATGAAACTGCTAACCTTGTAGTTTAGATCTGTACAACATTCTTGTATTATTTTGTCAGTTTAGATTTCAGTCTTTTTGTCAATTCTTCTGGATGTGTTTAAAATGTGAACTTTGACCAGAATCCTCTTAGTAAAGGCCCATATTATGCTGTTATCTGATCGATGTTAAAAAGTTGTTACCTCATCAAAAACATTCCTGGAGTTGTGTTTTGTTCTTCTCTGAAGCGGAAAATGTCATGTCATATGGTAAAATGGGAAGTGCTTCACTGTGTTTTTAAACACTGTTAACTTGAGAACTACCACTAGATGACATCACAAAGTGGAACATTTTAATGCAGAGTTACACAAACGTGTCAATGAAACAAAACACAACTCCAGGTATGTTATTGATAAGGTAACAACATTGTCACATGGTTAAAAGTACACAAATCTAGTTTGTGTAATATAGGACCTTTAAAACATAAACCGCAAATCTAATCGCAGTCACAATGGTTGTACACAAAAATTAAATACATTTCCAAAATTGTTCAGCCCTAGTTTACTCAAATGAAATATTAAATCCTAAAGCTGTGATAGTACTAAAGTGGTCCTCACAGTGACAGGGTTGGTGAGCACCTCCCGCATGTACTCGGCCACAGAGATCGGACCTGTCGACTTGATCTTAGATGTCAAGTGTTTCAGCATCGAGGGGTGGGGCTTGTTCTCTGCAGGTGAACAGGTGCACAGGGGGCGGGGCCATCGCACTGCAACAACAACAATAGTGCATCCTCTGCTCCATCTGATCCTCTTCTCTGCAAATCTGCTCCATCTAATGCTCTCTGCACCCTCTACTCCTCTGACCCTTTCCTCTGCTCCATCTGACCCTCTCCTTTGCACCCTGTGCTCCTCTGACCCATTCCTCTGCTCCATCTGACCCACTGCTCTTCATCCTCTGCTCCTCTGCTCCATCTGACCCTCTCCTTTGCAACCTCTGGAAAGGATATGGTCAGATGGAGGGTCAGGGGATAATGCATTGAAACCAACAGATGTTCATTCAAAAGAAGTCTTAAGAATTGTATGGTTAATACATTTGCTGTAAAGAGCCACAACGTACTATTTCTATGGTTGTTCTCACCTGCTGCAGATGGACTGAAGACTTTTTGGGCCAAATGCCGCGTTTTAAGACCGACAAACAGTCTCATCGTGCTGTATTAACGCTCAGCTGTCACCTCCGTGCAGAACCCATGTGACTTTAGCTTAAGTTAGCTTCTGTCAATGTTTACGGCAAAAACATAAATTAAAAACGAAGCTTTAACTTTAAACAACAATACAGGTGAACGACCGAGATTGTGGACTATTTGTAGAAGTTATTTTACATATTAAAATGTCGTTGAGTTTGGCGGAAACACAGAGCTAACAGGAGAACAAAGCTAGCATTAACAATGACACAGGAAGCTGGGTTTTCAAAATAAAAGATCAGATTTTAGTATTTATGACATCAAATAAATAATTATTGAATTTATGCTAATCTGATAATAGTCCAAGCAATGTAATTTTAATAAATGTGTACATGATATTAGCATTATATTTATTATATTATATTATATTATATTATATTATATTATATTATATTATATTATATTATATTATATTATATTATATTATATTATATTCTGTGTTTTATACTACTGTCTTTCATTTAGATTTCAAGGAAACATAAGTAAAACTATTTGAAAGTAGAGTTATGAAAAACAATGAATATAATAATTAAAATGTTAAAATATAATAATTTAATAAAAATGTTTTGTTTATTTTTGTAGAACGGATCCTGCGCTGTGACGTCAGCTTGCACATCCGGGTCACTCTGTCTCACGTTGCTGGAGAAAGCATGGGAGCTAAAAACAAGCAGAAAAGGCGAGGAAAACCCTCCAAAATGAGCTTCGGGAGCGCGGACGGAGCCGAGGACGAGCTGGGGAACGGAGAGCTGAGCGAGGCGAGCGGAGACGAGGAGCCCGGGCCCAAAAAGGATGGGTTTAACGCGGAAGATAAGTTTAATCTGGAGGAGGTTCTGAAGCTGGGAGGAACCCAGGTGAGATCCGCGTGAAAACATGACCCAGACAGTGTTTAAAGGTCTTATATCAGGCAAAAGTCACTCTTGTGAGCTTTAAGCCCTGTTAAAATGTTGTTTCCTCATCAAAAATATAGCCGGAGCTCACACACGTTTGAGTAACCCTTTATTATTAGTCTGTCTACATTTTCAAAGCTCAAAAGGCTTTGTTCCACCTTGTGAGGTCATGTAGTGGTGGTTTCCCAGTTAACGGCCACCAGAAACTGACAGTTTCAGCCCTAGTGAAGGTGTATGGAGTTTTAAAACACAATTTAGCACTTCCTGTGACATCACAAAGTGGAACAGAATATTTTCTGTTTGAGAGAAGAACTCAGGGTTTCCATCTGACCCTCTCCTGTGCATCCTCTTCTCCTCTTGACTCTGTTTTGTTTGTATATTTTTCAGGCAGACTTTGTCATGTTGTCTGCTGTGGATGAGTCAAATGAACTGATCGATGGAGGGAAGAAAGGAGCAATTGATGACCTGGAGGAGGGAGAGTTGAAGAAGTTCATCACCAAACTAGGCATCAGAGGTTACTCCAGTCTGCAGGTAACCAGTCCTATGAAACATTTAAACTGTATGACAGTTGTGTTGATTAACTTAATATGGAAATGAAGTACCACTTTTAATAGTACCATTAAAGCAAACCTATTGTGCTTGTGTCTCAGATATAATCTATGACATCATTATGTTATAATTTGCACATTTTAAATTGTAATATTCATCTAAAATGACTTAATAAAAGAAACAAGTCGACTGACTTCCAAGTTAGAAAACCACCGTGCCGACGCCACTGTAAATATCATCACAACAAAGAGTCAGCACCTCTGATGGATAGCTGTCACACTAGCGAGCAGCGGGTTTTTGTTTCATTTGTACCAAAATGACTAGGTAATGCTGCCGAATCCTTTAAGTATCACCTGTAAAGAAAATAAAATTGGAGAACGAAGTAAATACAGAGCAGTGAATATGTACCAGATCAAATGACGTCTTGAAGATGAAACAAAATTCAAATTTGTGATGAGGAAACAAAACTATAACAGATCAGTAAATAGTGCAATACGGGCCCTTTAAAGTCAACTACGTATGTTATAATTTCATACTAAATTCTCCACCAAAATCACATGTCTTCTTTATAAAACGCATGTAATGATTCATCTTATTTAGTTTTTCTGTTGTTCTTGTTTCAGATTATTCCTGATGAAGAGGAGGTTCCAGAAGAGACCAATGTGGAGAAACTAGAAACACAGAATGAGACCAAACCCAAAGAAAAGGACAAAAAGTATGAGAATGTTTCAAATAAATCAGACCAGAAAACAAAAGAGTCCAAGAAACTCAAAGCTAACTTGTTTGAGTTCACAAAGAGGAGTGCACTACTGATCAAACCTGGAGGAAAGTGGTACGACAATGACTACGCCTCCGAGTTTAGCTCCTCAAACCAGGACAAACATCTGCTCTCCAAGTACAAGGCTCTGGCCCAGCAGCTTCTGGAGAATGAGGTAGATCTGTACAGAACCAAGAAGAACCTCCAGAAAGGAGCCAACTCCACGTGGATGAAGACGGTGGTGTCCGCGGGGGTCCTGGCCGATCGTATGGCAGCCATGACGGTTCTGATCCAGGACTCTCCGGTTCATTCTCTGGAACATCTGGAGAACCTGATGTCTATGGTGAAGAAGAAGGGCTCTCGCAGGTAGGGATGGGATAATAAACAATAATATTGTCTAGTACAGGGGTGTCAAACACATTTTCACCGAGGGCCACACCAGCAAAATGGCTGCTCTCAAAGGGCCAGATGTAAAATAAATCTAACTACTTTTTTAACTTGTTAATTTGCTGTTTCTGTATTTATTACTTATTCAAGTTACAAATATTGTTTATGAATTTGCCTAGATGTAAAAATATGGCTGTGTAACAGCGTATCTCCTGGTAAAATTACATTTTAAGACCATCATACCTTTTAATTTACCCTGTCGAGGGCCGCATAAAATAATGTGGAGGGCCACAGTTAGCCTGTATCATCCCATGCGCTTATATCATCCCATGCTTACTCGCAGGATGGGTCTGATGGCTCTGGACACGATCCGAGAGCTGCTCCTGTCTGACCTGCTCCCGGAAAACCGCAAACTCCAGGCGTTTTCCCAGCGTCCACTCGAGTCGCTGGAGGAGAAGGCGAGTGGGAACAGAGACACCCGGGACCGCAGACTCCTCCTCTGGATCTATGAGCACCACCTCAAACTGCTGGTGGCCGAGTTTGTCACTGCATTGGAGGCAGTCTCGCATGACACGGTGCTCACGACTAAAACCAAGGCGCTGATGACGGCATTTGAGCTGCTGAGTGCACAGCCAGAGCAGGAAAAGGCTCTGCTCACACAGATGGTGAACAAACTGGGTGACCCTGAGTACAAGCTAGCAGCTAAAGCATCCCATGTGCTAGAAACACTGCTCCACAGACACCCCAACATGAAGGGCGTGGTGTGTGCTGAGGTTGAGAGACTGCTATTCAGAGCAAACATCGGAGAGAAGGCCCAGTACTACGCCCTCTGCTTTCTCAATCAGGTACTATCAATGAGGTGTTATTAATGCTTTGCAGCTGATGTCATTAGCATTCCCTGGGGTGTGATGCAACTGTTGGCACTGCTCTGTCTGAAGCTCTGCAGACTTTAATCTGACTTTGTTTTACCACAACCTGACCAGAAAGAGAACTGACTTACCAAGAACTACAACAAGTGAACCGATTTGTGCTGTTAAACAAGTCTCTCACACATTAATTTACAGTCACAAGCTAGTATTAGCCAACTGTTACTGTTTTCAGTTGGTCATTGTCACCTATTGTTGAAAATCAAAGTCCTAAACTGGACTATGAACACACATGAATTTGAACACAGGCTCCTAAAAATGTGCTGTTTAAATACAATTTGTCAAACAAGTTTTAAAATCATCTAAAGGTCAAGGAAAAAATACAGTGTTTGCCAGTGTGTGCATTGTGTCTCCATGGTAACTGATGAAGATTCCACCATAGAGATACGATGTAGAACACCCCCAGTGTGATGTCACTGCAGAGTATCGATAAAGAGAGATCATGGATTCTGTTGCTGGGGTAATTGCAGCGGCCATCTTGTGATTGTAGGAAGAGCAAACAGGGCCAGAATATCATTGATTAAAAGTTTTAAATTGACACAAAGCTGCAGTGGCTCAGTGGCTAGAGCACTCATCCACCAACCTGAAGATCAGCAGTTTGAATCCAACTCAGACCAGTGGATACTGATGCTGTGTCCTTAAGCAAGGCACTTCATCCACATTGCCCAGTATGAATGTGGTGTGTGCGGTGTTGGTGGTGGGAGGATTCGATGGTGTAAATTGGCAGCCTCAGAAATGCCTTAGTGATTGAGTGTGTGGTGAATGAATGAGTACAATGTGACTATAGCTTTTAGAGGAATTCCATTTTAGGCCATTAAAGGGCCCATATTATGCTATTTTTGATCTATGTTACAATGTTCTTTCCTCATCACAAACATACCTGGAGGTGTGTTTTGTTTCATTCACATAAACCCTGCATATTTAGGCTTAGTATTTCTTCTCTCAAACAGAAAACATTCTGCTCCACCTTGTGATGTCATGTGGTAATACAGTAAGTGCCCCACAGTGTTTTTATACAGTGGAGCACCTCCTGTGCGATGGAGGAGCTGTTAACTTGAAAACTGCCACTAAATGGTATCAAAAGTTGGAACAGTGCTTTTTGAGCTCCACGTATGTTTTTGAGGAGGTAATAACATTATAGCATAGCCTAAAGCTCACAAGGCTCATTTTTGCTCAATATAGGACCTTTACTTTTTTTTTTCTAGAATACTGAAGCCCCTTGCTTCGCTCTTTCATACTGCACAAACTAAAAAAAAGCTGTCCCTGTTTCTTCTTGTAAAGGTGATCCTGAGCCGAGACAACGCAGATCTTGCCGCGCGCCTCATCGGGATCTACTTTTCATTCTTCAACTGGTGCGTAAAGCGGCGACAGGTGCATAGTAAGATGCTGGGCGCATTGCTGAGTGGAGTGAACCGTGCGTATCCTTTCGCGGCGGAAGGAGACGAGGCAGTGAAGAAGCACATGGACGCACTGTTCTCTGTGGTTCACGTGGTTAAGTTTAACACCGCGATACAAGCACTCATGCTGCTGTACCAGGTCATGGACTCACAGCAGAGTGTGTCTGACCGCTACTACGGTGCCCTATACAGGTGAGTGTGTCGCACACCCTCCCCCTGTGTCGCACACCCTCCCCCTGTGTCGCACACCCTCCCCCTGTGTCGCACACCCTCCGCCTGTGTCGCACACCCTCCCTCTGTGTCGCACGCCCTCTCTGTGTGCCAGATGTACATTGAAATGCATGGGATTCTTGGATTAGTTTAAAGTTCTGATTTCAATGTTCTCTCAGATGTTAATGCTCTTGGATGGATTAAAAATTTTACCGCCTCAGACCCGGGCTCAGACCCGGGCTCAGACCCGGGCTCAGACCCGGGCTCAGACCCGGGCTCAGACCCGGGCTCAGACCCGGGCTCAGACCCGGGCTCAGACCCGGGCTCAGACCCGGGCTCAGACCCGGGCTCAGACCCGGGCTCAGACCCGGGCTCAGACCCGGGCTCAGACCCGGGCTCAGACCCGGGCTCAGACCCGGGCTCAGACCCGGGCTCAGACCCGGGCTCAGACCCGGGCTCAGACCCGGGCTCAGACCCGGGCTCAGACCCGGGCTCAGACCCGATTAACTCTTGTTTCTCTCCTGTAGAAAGCTGTTGGACCCTGGTCTCTCCGGGTCTTCTCGTCAAGGGATGTTCTTGAATCTTCTGTATAAGTCCTTGAGGTCGGACACTGTTCTGAGGCGCGTAAAGGCCTTCTTGAAGAGGCTGCTCCAGGTCAGCGCCGAGCAGAGCCCAGCATTTGTGTGTGGAGCTCTGTTTCTCCTGTCTGAGGTCCTGAAGAGCCGACCTGTGCTCAGATGCCTCCTGCAAACCAGCGAGGTGAGAGAAGGGAGGAGGGAAGAGGAGTTGGCACTGTACCTGATTTCTACTGTCTTAAGAATGTGAAAAACAGAACTAGTTCATTTCAGAACGTTTGCAGTGGTCCAAAGTTATTCTTCACTTACATTCTGCATTTTCAGCATCCTAATTATTCACCACCATGTGTTTAAAAGCACTTTTCACAACTCTCAGAGACCAGAGTGGAGTTTTGCTGTCACCGTAATGCTAACATCAGCAACAAGGACAGTTAAATGCTTCATAATTAGATGATGACAGAACACACTGGACTTATTTTGACCTCAAGTATCAGTACCTATCATTCCTCCATCTTATTTATGCCATTTGGCATGGATCTATAATAGGCAAGTATCCAGGAAGTAATGCGGAAGAAAAATAATGTTTTTGGCATTTTGCCCCAATGAGCACAGGCCCCTGAAAACAACACAACAACATCGTTGGTTCATCTTCAGATCTTATTATACTTACATGCTCATTGGTAACAGCTCTCTGGATGTATTGTAGTGTTTTGTTTTTAATGTGACCCTGTGTTTAGGAAGAAGAGGAGGAGACTTTCAGAGATCTGCCCGACGAAGAGGAGGGAGGGCCAGTGGAGAAGGAGCAGGGAGACAAAGGAGAGGAGAAGGAAGAGAGAGAGGAGGAGGACAGCGAACGATTTGTGCACACAAACAAACCCCAGCAGCCCCATGAAGACAGGCCCAGTGCATCATGGGTACACCACCACAACATGGAGGGTACGACACTCACTTGTACACTGCAAAAAAGTCTTCACCTGAATTTAAAGAGGCATTGTGGAACCTTTCTGGTAGGGGGTCCACCATCTGCTTGTCTCCATGACAGTGGTATTGCTTTGTCTGGAATGTTCCAAATTAAATAGCATTAAACTACTCTCTCTAGCATTTTATAATTACTAATGTTTTATTGCTAGAAAAATACGCATTCTTGCTGTGGAATCACCTCTCCACAGATCTGACCTGTGAACTTTACCTGGTGGTGTCATCTGATTGATTCCCTAGAGATAAATTGGTTTAATTCCAGACAGTGGAACATTTCATCTAAAACAATCACATCTCCTGGAGACGAGCAGCTGTCTGATCCTCCCTGGAAAAGGTCAAATCTTTAACTAAACAGTTTATTCTGTTTTCTGTGCTGGAGTTTGCTTCAGTCTGTGATTCAAAATACACACTTCTCCAGTGCTTAACGAAGATGTGAGTCTGGTCATCGTTGGTCTGTGTGAACATGGAACTAAACTGAAACTAAAAAAAAGTACCAGGAGCTGCAAAGCACAGCAAAAACACCTAATTATTCTTCTGATGTGTCTGACATTCTGGGTTTTGATCTTTTGTGTTTTCAGGAGGTAAAAGCGTGCAGTCCTACGACCCTCTGCACAGGAACCCTTTGTACTGTGGAGCCGACCTCGCCACACTCTGGGAACTACACCAGGTATGAAAGGGTTAAACTACTGTATGTGTACTTTTTTACAGATGCAGTAGTTTAACCCTGCACTTAAGTGTACTTTTAGCATGCTGATTATCAGATAATAAAACACTTTATAATTAAATGCAGACAGAACACAGTGGACTTATTTGACCTCCAGAGCTGCTTATACAATATATCTGCTGGGGCAGGACACATTTTGCTCAAATACATGGACAAATCAGGGACAGGGACTTAAAAGGAAGGAGCTGGGTATGGAAATGACTAATTGGCTTTTTAGTTAGTTAGTTAATGTAATTTTTCTAGTGGAGGATCTGCCACTTGCTTGTCTCAATGGAGATGTTGTTACTTGCTCCACATTGCTCCACAGTACAGCATTAAACCTGTTTATCTCCATGGGGACCTCAGTCTAACTCATGTTTGTGTCACAGCTCTCAGGACACTTCCACCCCTCAGTGTCCCTGTTCGCCAAGACCATCCTCCAGGTGAGACTAGGACTAGACCAGGGACTGAAACCAGGACCTGAACGGGGGACTGTAACGGGGGACTGTAACGGGGGACTGTAACGGGGGACTGTAACGGGGGACTGTAACGGGGGACTGTAACGGGGGACTGTAACGGGGGACTGTAACGGGGGACTGTAACGGGGGACTGTAACGGGGGACTGTAACGGGGGACTGTAACGGGGGACTGTAACGGGGGACTGTAACGGGGGACTGTAACGGGGGACTGTAACGGGGGACTGTAACGGGGGACTGTAACGGGGGACTGTAACGGGGGACTGTAACGGGGGACTGTAACGGGGGACTGTAACGGGGGACTGTAACGGGGGACTGTAACGGGGGACTGTAACGGGGGACTGTAACGGGGGACTGTAACGGGGGACTGTAACGGGGGACTGTAACGGGGGACTGTAACGGGGGACTGTAACGGGGGACTGTAACGGGGGACTGAACCAGGTCTGACTTTTTCAGGGCAACAGTATCTTGTACACTGGAGACCCTCTGCAGGACTTTACTCTGATCCGGTTCTTGGACAGATTCGTTTTCAGGAATCCCAAACAGCTCAAAGGAAAACGTGAGGCTTTTATTAATTAATTCAACATTTGTTTCATTATTTCTTGAAAAACTGTGTAAAAGACAAAGATTTGACAGGTTGAATTTTGATTTCAGAGAACACAGATTCTGTGGTGCTGCAACCAAAGAAAAACAAATGGGCGTCGTCTCTGCCTGGTCAGTCACCCACTGTAAAGTCTCACTTACTGAAACATGTTACTAATATAATAATATATAATATTATATATAATAAATATAATATTGCTGAGCCTTTTCTCAGATTTTTATGTGAAATAAAATAAGTGTTCTTTCAGTGAACTGTGAGGAGTTTGTGTCCAGAGATGAGAGCCAGATTCCAGTGGACCAAGTCTTCTTCCATCGGTGAGACTTCAGCTCTTAAATATATGGATATTATGTTGCCTGGTAAGTCCAGACTGATATGTCTGTATTTTTATACAGAAGGATATCAGTCTGGTCACCACTCCCTCTGTCGCGACTCGAGCCAGAACCAAACATGATCGATTAATCAGATTAGTTTATAATAAAAGAGTTTTGTGCTCGGCTTGATTCTGCAGAAAACACCGTGTTTTTCAGTCCCACGATGTTTTTTGTCCTTTCTTTTTTCCTCGTAAGCGGCCATATTTGTTTTTATACAGACGAACCATATGTGTCCCTGATTGGCTAATTTACCTGTCAATCATGCCCATCTGAACTCAGGGAGATTCATATGGGGTTGTTCTCACCTTTGCTGAATGTCTACTCTCTCTGCCCCCCATCTCACGCTGTAACTCTCCTGTCCTGAGTAGCAGGAGATGCTGGAGTTGTTGCAGGAGTAGTAGGAGGAGATGCAGGAGTAGGTGTTGCAGGAGTAGTAGGAGTTGTTGCAGGAGTTGCCAGAGTAGTATGAGGAGTAAGAGTAGTTGCAGGAGTTGCCAGAGTATTATGAGTAGTAAGAGTAGTTGCAGGAGTTGCCAGAGTAGTATGAGGAGTAAGAGTAGTTGCAGGAGTTGCCAGAGTAGTATGAGGAGTAAGAGTAGATGCAGGAGTGGTAGCAGGAGTTGCAGGAGGAGTAGTTGCAGGAGTAGTTGAAGGAGTGATAGCAGGAGTAGTAGCAGGAGATGCAGGAGTTGCAGGAGTAGTAGCAGGAGTAGTTGCTGGAGTAGTTGTTGCGGGAGTTGCAGGAGTAGTAGCAGCAGCAGGAGTTGCAGGAGTAGTAGTAGCAGCAGCAGGAGTTGTAGCAGGAGTTGTTGTAGGAGTAGCAGGAGTATTCTGATCAGTATTTTGACATTTCCTTGTGTTGTAGTTT
Organism: Periophthalmus magnuspinnatus; assembly: GCF_009829125.3. Classification (NCBI taxonomy): domain Eukaryota; kingdom Metazoa; phylum Chordata; class Actinopteri; order Gobiiformes; family Gobiidae; genus Periophthalmus; species Periophthalmus magnuspinnatus. The sequence goes on along the minus strand of NC_047149.1, from coordinate 2,405,163 downwards.
CTTTTGTAAACGTCGTGAGCAGCAGCAGAGCCGCAGACCTCGTCCTGATGGAGACACGGAGAGCATCGAGGACGTGGACGACGACGAGTTCGAGAAGATTTTGGGTCAGAGGTCACACAGGGCATCACAGAGGGGTCACACAGGGGTCACATTATAAACCCATCCAGGGGTATTCACATCTCAGAGAGACTGAAACCTGAACTTTCAACCAAGTTATAATGTTGTTCCCTCATCAGAATCGTACCTAATGAGGTTTTAGATGTCATCCATGCATGTTTGAGTAATCTAATGATCTCTCCAGGGCTCTATTCGTACCCTTGTTACAGTTAACTGTAAGATTCAGTCCAGTGCGCCGCCCACAAGCCTACGTCACCCATGCTCCCACACAACAATTCTCCATAAATACACAAAAACATGACACAAAACTGTACACAGCAACTTGATTAACCTGATGTGATGTGCAGTAGTTTAATTAGTCGATTAGTGGGATGCTGTTGATTGCGCTGAGATGTCACTAGGGGCGAATTTTCAAAACAATAAAAGGTAACATGGTGATGTGTTAGCAGTTAATACCCCATAGAAGTTAAATGCACTCTCGTTAAGCTAATTCATGAATCTCATTCATTTCAGAACATGTTTTCAGCAGTCCAAACTACAGGGGTAGCAGCTTTATACAGAATCACACCCCATGGAGACATGGGGAGGGCATCTGACACACAGGAACATTATTGTACTTACATTCTGATAAACCTCTCTTTGCTCAGACTCGTGTGAGGGAGATTCATACTACGCTCAGCTCAAAGACGACGACCTTGACTTTGCTGGGTGAGTCTACTGTTCCAGTTCAGTGATATGTCTCGCAGTGGGGCTTTAACCCTGTTTTAATGTGAGGAAATGTTTAGGGGCTTTGACAGGGGATTTTCACACATTTCAGTTCTCACAATCTCTTTGGAACATAACGGACCAAACAGTGAACTCTTTCATTCATTTTGATTCACTTTGTCTAATAAATTAGTGATTATTAAAGTGAGGGTCATTTTTAAAATTAGACTATTTAATCCTTTTCTCTGTACTGTAAGGACACAAAAAATGTGATTTGTCAAATTGCACAAAAACTATAGAAATGGAATTTAATCTGACTTTGTGATGTTTTGCCATTGAAATGATGGTTTATTTCATATTGATACTTTGCAGACGCAGTATTCCCTGGGGGTTTAACGTAAGAATGGTCTGTCTGGGACTTTCGTAGATTTCATTTTAACACAATTTGACCATTAAGAACTGACTTACAAAATCACAGCACTAAGCTAGTTAGCATTAGCTAACAGTTTTTCAGTGAGTCACTTTTGCTTTTTTGTTAAAAATCAAACTCCTGAACAGCACTATGAACGCTCAGATTGATCACAGGCTCCTGAAAATGTGCTCTTTGAATCTTTTTTGTACTGCAAAGTATCAGTTGCTGTGGGGCCCTGGGTCCATCACACATTTTGGGGGTCCCATCCTGAAAATGTGGATTCTCCTGGGGTGGATCACCATTGTGTGACCTGTCTGTGTCCCAGGAGCGTGAGCCAGAAACAGGGGAGAGCGGACTCTGGCTCTGAGGACTCAGACCCAGACCAGGACTCGGATCTGGACTTGGACGATGAGGAGGTGGAGCTGAGTCTGGATGAGGAAGACTTTGGGGAGGAGTTTGAGGAAGAGGGCGGAACTTTCATAGATCCTGATGAAGATGATGAAGAGGGTAGGACGTGTGTCTGTAGCTCTCTGTCTCATCTGTCTGCTCAGGTTTAGTACATCTTTCACTCTCTCACACTCTGCTCAGCTCCATGTCTCTCATCTCCCATAGTGGTCCATGGGCGTATACTTGTCTATGTGTCTTATACTTCATTTCATCAAGATCATTATAAACATATTCAGGAAAGGTTCATTTCTGTCCTGGCAATGGGACTTTAGTATCAATATCTGTTGAAAATTTCAATAGTGGTTTTAGTATCAATTAGTATCTGATTTTCAACCCTACTTAAACTGTAAGACTTGTCTAATTTTTTATTTCATGTTCAGTCCCAGAGCTGGAGGAAGATGAGGATTTGGGAGGTGAGTTTTGGTGATTTCAGGTTTAGACAAAAATTTGAAAAATTTATTTTATTTGACAAAAATAATGTGATGTTTTTGTCACTGCTGCAGATTCAGAGGGGGAGATGGAGGTTCAACCACAGAAGAAAAAAAACAAGAGAAAACATTCAGAAGAGCTGGACTTTTCTCAAGGTTTAGGTACAAAATATGAATCTAAAATAATCATAATAATAATAAAAAATAAAATTGTGATTTATAGTAATTCTAACCCAAATAATTTCAGGCCCAAAAGGAGCAAAAAAGAAGAAAGGAAAGAGTGATTCAGCCATGTTTGCATCTTCTGAAGAGGTGAGAATCTGTGACAAGTTTGAGTCCTGGTTTCATCCTGGTTCAGTCATGCTTTAGTCCTGCTTTAGTCCTGGTCCTGTCTCTGTCTCATATCTTCTTGTCCTTCATCAGTTCGGGTCTCTGTTGGATGAAAACTCTGGTTCTAAATTCGATAATGCTGGACTCAACGCCCTGAGGAACTCTGACAAAGCAGGTACAAAACACTAAACATGAACCCATGGAAATACTAGGCTCTGAAGCTTTAGCACATTTAATCGAAAATAAACCATTGTTTTATTTTAGTAAGAAATAAAATTTACACAGACACTGAGAGACCACAGGAAATCCCTCTGAAGTCTTATCCACAAAGATGTTGCTCCTTAAAATACAGTTTCATGTGAAAATATCCACAGACAGGCAGCACACATGCAGTCCCTTAATATACGTAAATTTCGGACTATAGAGCGCACCTCAATATAAGCCGCACCAGCTAAATTTGAAAAGAAAATCAATTTTGTACATATATAAGCCGCAGGTTTTCATATTGTAACATGAGATATTTACACAGAAAGACGGTGCACTGACACGCTTTTTTTAAACTGTGCCTGAAAATTGGCACCAACACGACATCAACACGGGATGAACACACCTGCAGGTTTAGAAAATAAAGCTGCACCAACATGGAAAATCTGCTTTTATTTCCTATGAAAACTTTTGTTGTCTTTTTACATTGACCAAGTTGGATTCATTGATGCCGAGCTTACATGCAGTGGCTCTATTTCAGGGGTCGGCAACCCGCGGCTCCGGAGCTGCATGCGCCTCTTTCAGCCTTATACTGCGGCTCTGCGTGGCTTGGGAAAATAAATTTTAAGTATTTAATTGAAGTGTATTTTATTTGTGTTAGCTCTTTTTTGTTGTAGTTTAAATTGGAAGATTATTATGATCTTAAAATAAAATTATATTTTCTTATTTTTCGTTGCTAAAAATAAGCGTCACACTCGTGGAACAATGTTCAAAACAAACACGTCTCACGTCTCACACAGACAGTGACACAGCTCACAGTCCTGCGTAAAGAACCCTGATTTTCAGACACTGTGCGCACAGGGGTCAGGAGCAACTTTCGCCCATCCCTAATGACACACTAATGAGCTCATCCGTAGATGTATCATGAAAATCCTGCTGGAAATCGCCACAGAAATCTATTTGATGTAGTAGCAAGTATATTATTTGCTCTTGTCTCCACGATGACGTATCACGTATAACACATCAGACATGCCGCCCAAAAGTAAAGCCACAAGCGAGTGAAAATGAGCCAAAACAAAAGTCTTTGGAGAGCTTTTAACAAAGGGGGAAAGGCAGCTGAGGAGCCAGAAGAGGAGACTACGACCTCCAAGAAAAAGAAAGATAAATTTAACAGACAATACCTACTTAAAATCTGGGTTTGTCGCTACAGGTGACTCTCACGCGAAGAGTCCGCTCTGCGTAATATGTGGGAAAAGCAAATGAGGCAATGAAACCTTCAAAACTGCTTTGGCACATGGAGAATAAGCACCTGGGATTAAACGATACGCCTTTAGAGTTTTGTTTTTTTTAAAGAAACTGCGGAGCAGAGTAGACATAATCACATAATCAGTGCAGGGCTCCCACTGATGCAGCGGTTTGGTGAGTTGTATTTTTTTATGCACTTAAGTTATTTTTGCCATATTTATCTGCCACGTGTAGAAGGCCTGTCTGTCTAAATAAAAAATAAAACCTACATTATTCCGTTACATTATTATTATTATACAGTGTTATCTTCATTTTAGATGTCAAAGTATTTGCAGCTCCCAGTGTTTTATTTTACGTGGAAAGTGGGTCCAAATGGCTCTTTGCGTGTTAAAGGTTGCCGACCATTGTTCTATTTCCTTCTTTATCTTAAAAACCGCATCATATCCATTTCATGATGCGCAAAATGATCGTTCAAAATCAAAACTAGTGAATTCTTCAGAGCAGAATCTTTCCCCACGTCTGTCTCACTTTTACGTTTACAGCTAGAGAGCGCCCCCGGTGGCCGTTATCCAGTAAAATTCTATAAATAAACCGCACTGCTGTATAGGCCGCAGGGTTCAAAGCGTGGGGAAAAAGTCGCGGCTTATAGTCCGAAATTTACGGTAATTTAGTCTCCATTAAGATCCATAATATGGATCTTAATGGAGAAGAGCACCAGACCATGTTACAGGTCAGATCTAGGGAGAGGTGAGGCTTAATGAAGATGAGCACCAGACCATGTTACAGGTCAGATCTAGAGAGAGGCAAGGTTGAATGCATGTTTGAAAATAAAAACCTGTATTTAAACAAATGTTTAAATTTATGTTAATGCCATACTGTGGGACACTGAAGGCAAAGCAACAAAACATCTTCACTTCTACAACTTTTTGTCCAGTTTACAGATTTGAATTTTTCTTTTACTATGGATCATATCTGGATGACTCAGGGATTACACAGACATATTAGTAATAGTGTGATTGGTTGGTTCCTGCTCAGGTATGACATTCTGATCTGATTGTTTGGTTGTTTTCCAGGTGTGAAGCAGCTGAAGTGGGAGTCTCAGCGCGACGACTGGATTCACGACCGTGACGCTAAAACTCTGAGGAGGAAGAAGAGCCTGTTCCAGAGGAAAAAGAACGTACAAACTGGAAATAGGAAGTCCACCGCACGTGCATACACAGGAAACAGGAAGTCCACCACACGCGCCTGCACAGCAAACAGGAAGTCCAACGCCAAGAGGAGGAAGTGATGGGTCCTGGGAGGGAACAGACATGGACATTTAAATAAAATGCCTTAAATCTGAGTCCATAAATTTTATATATTATTAATATATGATATTTGTTGTAATATTAAGGCAGCAAGGCGTTAACAGTGGACTCCTGACATGTTAAATGTTCCTTGATATGAAAGAATTAAGAGTTTTTAGAGTTTTATGCATTTTTAGTGTAAAGTAATACAAGTCAAAACTTTAAATCCAAATGTCTCAGAGGCTGAGTTGGTGATACAGGGATCAAAATCAAATCGTGAGCTCATCCTTTTGATGATATGCCATTTGCTTATGTCGTCAGATTGCGATTCAGTGTTTCACTTTTTAATGCAGCTCTAGCCTCAAAAAAAGGAGATGTTTTTTTTTTTCCACTCACCCATGTCTTCTATTGGTCACCTCTGTCAGGCTCTGAGTGGGTGACGGAGAGATAATTCCTTTTTTAGTAAATGAGTGAGCGTGCGAGGGACAGTGGATGGAAATGGAACATTGTACATGGACAATGAGATGGTAACACCTATGTTTGACCTCTATAGAATTTACCTGTGTAAATAAAACCTGGTCCAGGTCTAGGTCCCGGTCCAGATCAGTCCTGTCTCCAAGCCTCGCGGTCTCTCTCCCTGATGCCATAAACTCCTGCCCACTCATTGGAGAGATAATATGCTGCAACGACACAACCGACCAATGAGAGAAGGTGGACACTTCCTGCAGTTTTTGTGTTTGCTGTGGGTTTTGTACATTATCTGAAGATTTGTCTAAATAAAACAAGACTAGTACAACACAAGGGTTTTTTTTTGTTATTAGGCCCAAGGTCCCTGAGAAGTACATGTAATTATACAAGTATCACTACTGTATGAAATGAAGTTATAGTTTTAGCCTGTTTTATTAGACCCGGCCTAGTTTCAGATGAGACTGATCTGAAAGTTTCAAAGTTTGGTCAGCCTTTGAGTGACAGGTGGATCTAACCAATCACGGTGAAGTGTGAGCTTCTCAAAGCAAATGTATTTACTTTCAGTTCAGTGATTATTGTTTTGGGCAAACCGTTCAAACCTAATTTGTAGTAACTTTATACTCACCTTCTAAGACTGAAGGGAAGCGACGGTTCACTTTGCTCCTGAAGTCTGATGGAGTCAAAAAATAACATTCTGTGACACTGAGTGATTTAGGTTTTCATATGTAATTCTATTAAAGCTGCACTGTGATATTTCAGGGCAATGTCTGTGACCAGCTTGTCTCCATGGAGATGTTATTCCTTTAAACCCATTAAACTCATGTCCATGGAAATAAGCAGGTGCCATCAACAGACCAAGTTACAGGTCAGATCTATGGAGAAGCAGCCCCTCTTACAGTAGTAATGCATATTTTACACGGTATTTTTTAAGCAATGAAAACTTCCAGCGTGTCCTGGGTCTTCCCCGGGGCCTCCTCCCAGTGGGACGTGCCCTCTCCAGGGAGGCGTCCAGGAGGCATCCTGAACAGATGCCTGAGCCACCTCAGCTGGCTCCTCTCAATATGGAGGAGCAGCGGCTCTACTCCGAGCTCCTCCTATGTGACTGAGCTCCTCACTCTATCTCTGAGGGAGCACCCAGCCACCCTGCGGAGGAGACCCATTTCGGCAGCCTGTATCTGCTATCTTGTCTTTTCAGTCATTACCCAAAGCTCATGACCATGAGGTGAGGGTAGGAACGTAGACTGACTGCTAAATCAAGAGCTTTGCCTTTTGGCTCAGCTCCTTCTTTACCACAACAGACTGATACAGCGACCACATCACTGCGGACGCTGCACCAATCCAACTGTCAATCTCATGCTCCATCCTTCCGTCACTCGTGAACAAGAAGCCAAGATACTTGAACTCCTCCACTTGAGGCAGGGACTCTCCACCCAACTGGAGCAGGCACAGCACCTTTTTCCAGTCGAGAACCATGGCCTCAGATTTGGAGGAGATGATTTTCATTTCAGCTACTCGGCTGCAAACCGCCCCAGTGCCTGCTGCAGGTCGTGGCTCGATGAAGCCATCAAGACAACATCATCTGCAAACAGAAATTCTGTCCATAAATATTATGAACAGAACCAGTGACAAAGGGCAGCCCTGGCGGCGTCCAGTATGCACCAGGAACACGTCTGACTTACTGATGGCAATGAACACAGCTCCTGCTCCGGTCATACAGGGACCAGACAGTCCTTAACAAAGGGCCCCAGACCCCATACTCCCAGAGCACCCCCCCAAAGGACACCATGAAGGACACGGTCAAATGCCTTCTCCAGATCCACAAAACCCATGTGGATTGGTTGGACCAAGTCCCATGAACACTCGAGGACCCGATGGAGAATATAGACCTGGTCCAGTGCTCCGTGACTGGGACGAAAACTGCACTGCTCCTCCTGAATGCAAGACTTGAGGAGTGTAATTCCCCTGTAGTTGGAACACACCCTCCGGGCCCCCTCTTAAACAGAGGGACCACCACCCCGGTCAGCCAGTCCAGAGGTACTGTCGCCAGCCGCCACGCGACGTTACAAAAACGTGTCAACCAACACAGCCCCACAATATTCAGAGATTTATGATACTCAGGACGGATCTCATCCACCCCTGGAGCTTTGCCACCAAGGAACTTGCCAACCACCTCAGTGACTTCACCCAGGGTGACAGATGAGTCCAACTCCAAGTCCTCAGTTTCTGCTTCCTCCTTGGAAGACGTCACAATGGGATTGAGGAGATCCTCAAAGTATTCATCCATCATCCAACAACGTTCCCAGTTGAGGTCAATAGCTCTCCACCCACACTGTAAACAGTGTTGGTAAAGCACTGCTTTCCCCTCCCGAGGCGTTGGACGGTTTGCTAGAATTTCTTTGTGGCCATCGGATAGCCCTCCTCCATGGCCTCACGAAATTCCTCCCAGCCCTGAGTTTTTGCCTCTGCGGCTGCATTAGCTGCGGCACACTTGGCCCGTCGGTTCTTGTCAGTTGCCTCAAATTCGATCATCAACCTCCAACCTAGAGTGTCCTGGTGCCACATGCACAGATGGACACCCTTGTGCTTGATCATGGTGTTCAGTATGGACAAACTGTGGCAAAAACAGAAGTCGTTCTTCCTCCAGGTGTCACTGTCATTACCCACGTGGGCGTGGGTAACGACAGTAGAGCAACAGAGTCCCCGGTCGGTGCACTGTCTTGTACCCCTCTCAGGGACTCTTAGAAGGCCGGATACTCTGCACTGCTGTGTAGAGTACAACGGAGTACAGTGAGAGACCTGAAATCTTGTAATTGTAATTCCTGGCAGTGCAATAGCCAATAACATCTCCACGGAGACAAGCTGGTAACAGACCCTCTGTCAGAAAAGTTGCACAGTGCACCTTTAGTAAGTAGTTTAGTGTTTCAGAAGTGGGACCTTGGCTGTTGTTCATGGCGTGGAAGAGGCCATAGGCACCAAACACTCCGAGCAGCTCCACCACAATCACCGCCTTCAACAGACGCTTCGCCACAGGCTCCAGGGGGCGCATCTGAGCAGAGGGGGAGACATGAGAAACATTGACTAAAGCAGGACTGAACCGGGATTAAACCAGCAATACACCAGAACTACACCACAGCTAAAGCAGGACCAAACCAAGACTGAACCAGAACTAAAGCTGGATTAAAGCTAGGGTTAAAATAGGTCTAAACCAGGACTAAAGATAGGACTAAAACAGGCCCAAATTAAGACTAAACAAGGACTAAACCAGGACTAAACCAGGACTGAAGCAGGGACTAAACCACGGCTAAACCAGGATTAAATAAGTACTAAACAGCACTAAAGCAGAACTGAACCAGGACTCCTGTTTTAAAGCCTGTTCAGAAACCAAGGGTTAAACCAGGACTAAACCAAGAACTAATACAAGACAGATCTGTGTCTACTTTGACCTCCTCTGAACTTGGATTGGCATCGGGATTAAATCAGGACATAATTTATATATAACTGCGACTCAGATCCAGACAGCGCAGTTGTAATTTTAGATTAGTACCATGTTATACGTACATTTATTAGTATTTTAAATGGTGTATTTGTACTTTTATTTCAGTACAGATTTAGTAGTGTCATTAGACCCACTTCAGACCAAACCTGGACAAACTTTAATGATAAAACGAACCTTCAGAAACTTTTCTCACCTTTGCGCTGGATGTGACATACACAGAGACGTGCGCGGGAGTTTCTGTAGTCACGTGGGAAAATAAAATAAAACGAGAAATAAACGTGAGGAGAAAACGCTGCACGATCTGTCTGTCCCGATCTGCCCTTGTGTTTACGAGGACTTCCGGGCTACGGAGGCTCGGAAGAAAAAGCAACAAGCAAGAAAAACTCATAATACAAATGACACAAATTTAGCCCAGCCTATTAGTCTTTGCTTGGCACATTAATTATTTTTTTTAAATATTCAAGAGCTGAAAGTGTAGTTTGTTTCGTGATGTCATGTTTAAATGTTTTCTAATTCAAACAGCAGAGGGCGCGGGAAGACCAATAATAGTCAGATTTGCCCGGCGTCTGTTTTGTTTACAGGGCCGAGGGTGAAAATGTTAAATATATATCTAATTAAATCATTAAATATATCATCGAATAATTAAAATAGAAAAAAAATGTACAATATATTAATTAAATGACGAATTATTAATTCAATATCAGATGAATTTAAGAATTCATGTATAAAATTTAAGGTGTTTGTTTTGTACCGCACAGATTTATTTAATCGTTTTCATTTGTATTAATTTCTGGATCATAAAACAATATAAAGTGAATATCTGTCACAGAGGAGGGCCTTATTCCGTGTCCTGTTTCTGGAGGGGTTTTCTTTGTTTTTTGACAGAAAAATTAGCAATCTCCACGGAGACAAGCAGGAGACTCCACCAAACTAAGGCGTTTGTGGCATTGAATAAATGAAAGAGATGTTTAATGCCATACTGTGGAATATTCCAGGCAAAGCAAAACATCTCTATGGAGACCAACAGATGACAGATAGTTTACTAGAAAATTACATAGTGCAGCTTAACACTCCCCCTGAGGCCCACTGGCACATTTGACCAACATTTACTCATGTGAACACAGATGTGGGTCTGAAACAGTAACAACAGAAACACTCCAAAACCTCCCTGTGTGTCAGATGAAGTCCCTATTTGGCAGACATATTAGATTTCGGTATTTGAGATGTTTTAAATGTGCAGTTTTATTTTTCAATATTTGTACCAATAATATCAGTGGGAGGTGGCATCTGTTAAGAATTCAAAGCAAATATATCATTCTTTCTAAAGAGTAGCTACAGACCACACACTGAGACTGCCAAAAGTATCAAAAATCATACTAATACTAATCAATACTAAAACTATCAAAACTAGATACTCATTTGAGCAGGTGTCGATACTACAAAAAGACAGGAAAGAAATTATTTTTTCCTGAATCTGTTTATAATGATGTCTCTCTGTATGTTTCACACGTATAAGACACATAGACTAGTATACACCCATGGACCACTATGAACCTATTGCACATACAGATATAAGGACACATGGGAATAGAAAACAAAGTACGAACATTTAATGTTGAAAATCATAGTATATTATTTAAAAACGAACAAACAAACATGTTTTTATTCTCATTGTGGTATCAGAATCAGTATTGAGTATTGAGTGTATTCCTTAGTATCAACATCAAGATTGAAATTTTAATATCGTGACAATGCTATCACACACACTCGGCCGAGGGTTCAATGGTGCTGCTCCCAACTGGAGTCTGTCTGTTTGCAGTTTGGAGCTAAAAATATATTTTAATTTTATTTAATAATCTATTTATATAAATAATAAATAAATTTAAAAAAAGGTTTTAGATTTGGAGAGTTCCATGCCTGTTGGAGATTGTGTGGGTGAGGAGTCTTGCGAAAGGAACAACAACAGATTTAAGTCAGACTGGAACCACCAACCCACTATCACAAGATGGAGCAGCTTTAAACCTTGTTTAATGATGGTTTAGTCCTGGTATAGTCCTGGTTTGGTCCTGGTTTAAGCTCCACCTCTCTGTTGCCTCATTAGTGTTGTGTGTTCTGTCCCTCTCTCTCCTCATATCCAAAGCATCTCTTGTTTAGATATGGTTTAGACGTAGTACAGTCTCAGTGTAGTAGTAAATCCTGATTTACTCCTGCCTTCTAATTTGGTTCTGGTTCAGTCCTGCTTTAGTCCCGCTTTAGTCCTTGTTTAGTCATGTCCAGAACTGGTTTCTCGGTGCGGGATCTCTTGGACTTGCCTGAGTCCGAGTCCAGTCCAAACTGGACCTCCAGAAACTCCAGGACAGGGCCAGGGCAGAGCCGAGGAGACGAGCCCAGACACGAGACCCCAAAGGCGGACACGCTTCAGACAAACAGCCCCTGGACCCATGGAGCTCCAGAAATGCACTTCACAGGTCAGAACAGAACAAAGAGTTTTAGACGCATGTTCTATTTGCTGCATGGTATATGTATGTATGTATGTATGTATGTGTGTATATATATATATATATATGTATATATATATATATATATATATATATATATATATATATATATATATATATATATATATATATATATATATATATATATATATAATATATATATATATATGTATATATATGTATATCTATCTATCTATCTATCTATCTATCTATCTATCTATCTATCTATATATATATATATATATATATATATATATATATATATATATATATATATATATATATATATATATATATATATATATATATATATATGCAGTGCAGCTCCAAATACGTGAATGAAGTGTATATAAAATGCATATATTTTCAGTAGAATAAAAATTACACTTAAACTAATATAGCCTACATGTTTTTATAGAAATTAAAGAAAAAAAAAAACTTGCATTTGCCAACTGTTTTTTATATATATATATATATAAAATATTGTACTCTTTGTACAGAACAAACAGTACAATATTTGAACAGATGATTATTAAAAGCTCAAAAAAGAAAGTAAAGCTGTGCGAGAATAAATCTCTGATAAAGATGCGAAAGTGGAATGAAACGCTCTTGTAGCGCTTAAACGGGACACGCTACAGCGGTGTCACTTTTTAACTTTGACGGGTACATTGCCATCAGATGTTACCCTCGTGATGGCCCCCAGATTACCAACCTATAGTGTTACTACATTACATTACATAACATTACATTACACTACATTACATAACATTACACTACATTACATCACACATTGCACTTTTAACTTATATTTACTTTACTGTATATTTGTATATTGTTCCTGTGTTATATGGCTCACATTTTATATTATATTATAATATATTATATTTTGTATTGTATTATATTGCTTATATTTTATATTGTATTGTATTTTTCACCTGTTCAGGGACTACAGACGGAAACTAGCTTCGGCTATATTCTGGTGCAAAGCATCTATTAATGTTTTTTTGCACACTGTCCCTTCAAATAAACTAATAAACTAAACTCACCGGGTTTAACGGGACACAGTCCGTGTGGTCGGACTCCCGCAGTGAAGCCTCGGCCCTGCGCCTCTGCGGGACAAAAGGGAGTTTATGCCTCGTTTATGATTAGCGCTAAAGCGCCGCAGTGTCTCTTTATAATCTGTCCATTTACACAGGCACAAAAGAGGCTTTAGTTTATCCCTCACACACGCACACACACCCCCACACACCCCCACACACCCTACACCCCCCCCCCCCCCCCCCACACACACACACACACACACACACTTACAACCCCAATTCCAATGAAGTTGGGACGCTGTGTAAAACTTGAAAAAAATACAGAATACAATGATCTGCAAATCTTTTTCAACACATATTGAAATGAATAAACTACAAAGACATGATTTTATGGAAATATCCACTTATTTTCAATTTGATGTCTGCAACATGTTCCAATAAAGCTGGGACAGGGGCAACAAAAGAATGGGAAAGTTGAGGAATGCTTCAAATGCACCTGTTTGGAACATTCCACTTTGAACAGATTAACTGGAAACAGGCGAGTGTCATGATTGGGTGTAAAAGGAGCATCTCTGAAGGGCTCAGTCATTCACAAGAAAGGATGGAGCGAGGGTCACCACTTTGTGAACAGCACCGTGAGCAAATAGTCCAACAGTTTAAGAACAACATTTCTCAATGTGCAAATACAAGGAATTTAACGATTTCATCATCTACGGTTCATAATATCATCAAAAGATTCAGAGAATCCGGAGAAATCTCTGCACATAAGCGACAAGGCCCAAAATCAACATTGAATGCCCGTGACCTTCGACCCCTCAGACGGTACTGTATTAAAAACAGACATTCTTTTTATTTTCATGTCTGATATTCCCACATGGGCTCAGGAACACTTCAGGAAACCATTGTCAGTTAACACAGTTCATCTCTACATCACCGCAAGTTAAAACTGTACCAGGCAAAGCCAAAGCCAAATATCAACAACACCTAGAAACACCACCAGCTTTTCTGGGCCTGAGCTCACCTGAGATGGACTGACCAAAGTGGAAAAGTGTGCTGTGGTCTGACGAGTCCACATTTCAAATTGTTTTTGGAAATCATGGATGTCATGTCCTGCAAGCCAAAGAGGAAAAGGACCATGCGGATTGTTATCAGCACAAAGTTCAAAAGCCTCTGTGATGGTCTGGGGATGTGTTAGTGCCTCTGTGATGGTCCGGGGGTGTGTTGGTGCCTCCTGCTTTCAGTCCAGACCTGTCTCCCACTGAAAATGTCTGGCACATTATGAAGTGCAAAATACGACAACGGAGACCCCGGACTGTTGAGCAACTGAAGTTGTACATTCAGCAAGAATGGGAAAGGATTCCTCCTGCAAAGCTTCAGCAATTAGTGTCCTCAGTTCCCAAACGCTTATTGAATGTTGTTAAAAGGAAAGGTGATGTAACACAGTGGTAAACATGTCCCCAGCTTGATTGGAAGCTGGAAGCTGCGCGTGTGTGGAGTCAGAGCGGCCCGCGGCTCTTTTATGCGGCTCTTTTCACGCGCGCCGAGGGATAAAACACGGGCCTCTGCGCCAGGACCATAGACGGGGAGCATAGACCGGGACTATGGACCGGGACCATAGACCGGGATCATAGACGCGGCACAGACCTGACGCTCATATTCCTGTATGTCTGTCAGAGTTATATATATTCTTATCTGTTAAAGTTATATATATTCTGCTTTATTCTGACGTCACTTTTCCCGTGTTTTTTGTCATAGTGCGCGCGCTCCCCGTGAAGCCGGCGCAGGACCAGGCCCCGGTAGTCTCGTGCGCTCAGGGTGGTCACGCGCCCAAAGGCCGCGGGAGAAAGCGGCGTGTGCTGTTCTCCAAAGCGCAGACGTTTGAGCTGGAGCGGCGCTTCAAACAGCAGCGGTACCTGTCCGCCCCGGAGCGCGAGCACCTGGCGGGACTCATCCACCTGACCCCGAACCAGGTCAAAATCTGGTTCCAGAACCATCGCTACAAACTCAAGCGCGCGCGCGCAGAGCGCGGCCTCGAAGCGCTACAGCTACTGCCCGTACGCCGCCTGCACGTGCCGCTGCTCAAGCCCTGTGAGCGCGTGCTGCCGCTGTGCGTCTCCGCGCTGCTGCCGCACGAGCCGCACGCTCTGCAGCCGCTCACGCACCTGTACCACTGGAGCTGGTGACGCACGCGCGCACACGAGGACTTAAACAAAATGTAAATACAGCACGTGCGGTTTGGAAGTGTGACCTCAACAGACCAGGACCAAGATCAGACCAGGACCATATCAGACCAGGACCAGGACTAGGACCAGAAACCAGAAAGCAGGACCATATCAGACCAGGACCAGGACTAGGACCAGAAACCAGGACCAAGACCAGACCAGGACCAGGACTAGGACCAGGACCAGAAACCAGGACGAAGACCAGACCAGACCAGAACCAGATCAGACCAGGACCAAGACCAGGCCTAGGACCAGTACCAGTACCAGGACCAGGACCAAAACCAGACCAGGACTGGAAATCAGAAACCAGAAACCAGGACCAGACCAGGAACAAAACCAGACCAGAACCAGACCAGGACCAAGACCAGAGACCAAACCAGGACCAAGGCCAGAGACCAAACCAGGACCAGACCAGGACCAAGACCAAAAACCAGACCAGGATCAAGGCCAAACTAGAACCAGGAACAAAACCAGAACAGGCCCATGACCATATGTTCTGTTATGAGACGTTCCCTCAGGAGTTTCTGTGGGTTTGACCTTTTGGACTTGTTTAGTTCAGGATCTCAGAGGCATCGTGTCTCAGGAGTTTGTGTTCTGTGGGTTTATTCATGTTTACAGTGATGAAACTGTTGTGATGCTATGAACCAAACTCATAATGTTTTCCCACAGTTTGAATGTCCTTTATACATTATATTTAAATCTATTTATATCTGTTAAATGTAAAATGTGATATTTATAATGTGAAGATTTGTTTTTGCATTTTTTGTTTTCTTCAATAAAACTGTGCTTCATTTACATAATTTGTTTCCTAAATCAAATAAGCCAAATCCAAAAGAATTGAGCAGAGATATCAGGAGTCTAACCCACAACCTCCCCACTGAGAGAAGACAGGATAACCACTCTGCCACAGGGAGTCTAACCCACAACCTCATCACTGAGAGGAGACAGGATAACCACTCTGCCGCAGGGGGTCTAACCCTCAACCTCCTCACTGAGAGGAGACAGGATAACCACTCTGCCACAGCTGCCCTGGGTCACACACGCCCCTCTACCCACCACTCTCACACACCACATTCATGCAGTTGGTGCCTTGCTTAACAATGGTCAAAGCTGGAATTGAACAGTCAACTTTACAAAAACCCTGTTTAGGAATGTCCAAATAAATCACTATGATTTTATTTTTTATCAATTAGGGGGGTCTGAGGGGTCTTGTGTCTGCCCTGGCTCAGACCTGGGTCACACCTGGTTTAGACCTGGTTCAGACCTGGTTCAGACCTGATTTAATCTTGGTATAGACTTGGCTCTGGTTTAGACCTGGTATAAAGTTGGTTTAGTCTTGGTTTAGTCCTGGTTTAGTCCTGGTTTAGTCCTGATTTAGACCTGGTTTAGTCCTGGTTTAGTCCTGGTTTAGACCTGATTTAGACCTGGTTTAGACCTGGTTTAGACCTGGTTTAGTCCTGGTTTATTCCTGGTTTAGACCTGATTTAGACCTGGTTTAGACCTGGTTTAGTCTTGGTTCAGACAAGACAGAGGCAGAGGAATGGAGGGGCAGTGACATTTGAAGAGGCACATGTCAGTAATTGTCCTACAGGGGGCAGTAAAAAGCTGTCCAATGTATAGAGGTTATGCAGATGACGTCACAGCCTTTGGACCTTAATCACTGAGTGCCAACATTATGAGAGTCAACGGTGAGTAATGCCATTTTCTCCTATACTAAATCTAAAATGTGACTTAGCTGCTACAGTTTAAGAACAAATATAAAAGTCGACAACTCTGATAAAGTTATTTAGTTTGTATCTGACTCTAAAACAACAAACTCAAGTAACTAGAATAAAAGCAGAAAACAGTGAAACCAGAGGGACCTACAGACACACTCACTGTAGGGGTCTCAACACCTCAGTGACACTCAGACCGGCTACCCACACACTACTGCCACTCATGAGGTACATGATGCATCTGTAATCATATTGATGCGAGCTGCAAGAGGAATCATGATCAGACTGAAATCACAGTTTAAATGGTGAAAATGAGCATTTCTCAAATGTGTACTGTTGCTGACTTCATTTAGTCAGCAACAGTACACATTTAAATGTCCAGTGAATATGAATAATATTTTTGAACCTAATTTCAGCCTAACTTGGAGTAGTTGTGTAATTTTCTTAATGGGTTTGGTAAGTTGATCTCATCTCTGTTGTTTGCAGATGATGTTGTCCTGATGGCTTTTTCAAGCCAGGACCTGCAGCACTGGGGCGATTTGCAGCCGAGTGTGAAGCGGCTGAGATGAAACTCAGCACCTCCAAATCTGAGGCCATGGTTCTCCACTGGAAAAAGGTAGTTTATCCTCTTGGTGGGTGGAGAGTCTCTGCCTCAAGAAGAAGAGTTTTGTAGTGATGCAGTCACTGTATCGGACTGTTGTGCCGAAGAAGGAGCTGAGTCGAAAGGCAAAGCTCTCGATTTACCGGTCAATCTACGATCCTACCCTCACCTATGGTCATGAGCTCTGGGTAATGACCGAAAGGACGAGATCGCAAATACAAGCGGCCAAAATAGGTATCCTCCGCAGAGTGGCCGGGCGCACAATTAGGGATAGGGTGAGGAATTCAGTCACACAGGAGGAGCTCAGAGTAGAGCCGCTTCTCCTCCACATCGAGGGGAGCAGCTGAGGTGGCTCAGGCATCTGTTCAGGATGCCTCCTGGATGCCTCCCTAGGGAGGTGTTCCGGGCATGTCCCACCCGGAGGAGGGCACAGGGAAGACCCACGACACGCTGGAGGGACTATGTCTCTGGGCTGGCCTGGGAATACCTTGGGATCCCACCAAAGACATGTCAGGGGTGAGGAAGTCTGGGAATGCCTGCCTAGACTGCTGCCCCGGCGACCCAACCGCAGATAAACGGAAGAAAATGAATGGATGACTAATTTGATTGTGGGTTCAAAGCCATGAAGTGCAGGCATTTAAGAAAGATTGTCTATTTTGATACGTCCAAGATTCCACTGATCGACCAAGAACACTTATGAATGCATGTTGTGTTCTAGGTTTACAGCTACATCTAATGTGCAGGTTTACCTTGCGCCTGAGTGGCAGCACAGTCTGTGGTGGCAGCACTGAAATGTTTCTGTGGGGTGGCACAAGCACACAGCTAACCCAAAACCCTGTTTTAATCTGTCTTAGAGTAAACACTATTTAGAAAAGAGTACGATAAATGTATTATTGGTGCAATACATAATATTATATTATAATATTATTATTGATTTGTTTACCTCTGTAAACAAATCAATAATAATATCTTCCAAAGATATTTCAAGAAGTGTTTTTTTCTAGAGCAAAATGTCGGTCCAGGTAGGCAGTATTCTTTGAATTGTATTTGAATCTCTGAATATCAATTTAGACTTCAAATTTGAACCGCTGAACAGTTCTTTATTGTTACCTCCACTCTTTTAACAACAAAACTCTGTATTAGACGCCTCTTAAATGAACTTTGAGCACGTTTTGAAGAAGTTAAATATGACCCGAGATAAACCTGATGCCCCGGCAAAACTAGCTTCAGTCTCCAAAAGGCTGGTCATAGCGGTGACAACGGACCATGAATATGCCATGCAAGCATATTTTGGATGGTGCAATTATGGGAAATTTGCAATGAGTGTAGTGTGCAATTTTTGTGACCCCAGCCCTTGGGACATGGAAATGATCCTTTGGCTATAATCGGTGTGTTTACATTCATGTTGTATCATGTCTGTTCATTAGCATGCATTGTCCCAATCAAATAAATAAATAAGTAGTGGCACTGTCAACCAAAAGGAAAACCCCGGTTACACCAACAAAACGCTGCAGCATCTAAGAAGGTAAGCGTTTCAAACAAAAATGATGCAGAGCTGGCAGCTCTCACAGCAGCTATTAACAAGCTGACTGACAGATCTGATGACTTGTGTAATTTGAAATTTCGGGACAACTCTATAATATTAGCCAACCCGATCAAGATAACCTTAATAAACGCTGATGAAATAAAGAACTGTAAAGCCAGACTCAGTGATCTGGAGAAGTTGGTCCCTGTCTTCATTAAAGAGAATGCTGATTTGAAAGAGCGGGTATTGGAGATGGAGCACTATAAATGGAATCTGAAAATACAGGGTTTAAAAGAAAAGCATGACGAGAACACCCGCAGAGTCCTGGAGATCTTGGCTAAAATTGCGCCACAACTTTGAACATCGCGGTGGACACAATGCATCATCTGGGGAAGAGGGAAGTCAGGAGGCACCGCCAGATAATAATCCACTGCACCATGAGGCACTACCGAGACATCTACTGGAAGATACAGTAGGGCAAAAAAGTATTTAGTCAACCACCAATTGTGCAAGTTCTCCCACTAAAAAGATGAGAAAGGCCTGTAACTTTCATCATAGATACACTTGAACTATGAGAGACAAAATGGGATGAATCCAAGAAATCACATTGTAGGATTTTTTATGAATTAATTGGTAAATTCCTCTGTAAAATAAGTATTTGGTCACCTACAAACAAGCAAGATTTGTGTCTCTCACAGACCTGTAACTTCTTCTTTAAGAGGCTCCTCTGTCCTCCACTTGATACCTGTATTAATGGCATTTGTTTGAACTTGTTATTAGTATAAAAGACACCTGTCCACAACCTCAAACATTCAGACTCCAAACTCCACTATGGCCAAGACCAAAGAGCTGTCAAAGGACACAAACAAAACTATAGACCTGCACCAGGCCCCGAAGACTGAATCTGCAATAAATGTCTGAATTTAAAGGGCCCATATCATGCTATGTTCTGATCTGTTTCCTCATCACAGACCTGGAGTTGTGTTTTGTTTCATTCACACATGTTTAACACACAAACCCTGCAGATTTAGGTTGAGATCTTCTCTCAAACAGGAAACCACCTTGTGATGTCGTCATGTGGTAATACAGGAAGTGCTCTAATGTGTTTTCAAACTCCATACACCTTCACTAGAATCATTTGAATAATTTCAGCCCTGAAACTACCACTTCATGACATTACAAGGTCGAACAGAGCATTTTGAGCTTTGGAGATGTTACAGACTAATAATAAAGTGTTACTCAAACATGTGTGGATGAAACAAAACACAACTCCAGGTCTGTTTTTGAGGAGATAAGAGCATTAGGCTATAACTTGGCTTAAAGTTTGAAAGAGTTTGTGTCATTTAGGACCTTTAAGAGTGCAGGCATCATTTGATATTTTCATTTTTCAGGCCATGTTTTCCCACTGTAGGAGTTGACAAAAGAAGCCTATTTACAAATGTTTATTGAGTCTGGACAATAGCTCACTGTGTATCAAACTTAAAAAGCCACAACAGTTAATCTGCCCCCGCTGTGCTCTGTTTGTCCCGCTTTGTCCCGGACTGATACAAACTTCCACAGTGTATTCTGTTAAACGCACCATCCGTGTGAAGCTCCGCCCCCGGTGCGCGCGCGAGAATAAGGCCGGGGACAGGCGCTCCATCCGGGGACACACGCGCACAGACGCCCGGCGGGAGGGAGTCGATTCTGGACACTGATCCCAGCAGCCCGAGGGGTGGACCATGTCCTTCAGCCCAAAACATTCCACTCCCTTCTCGGTCTCAGACATCCTCAGCCCCATGGAGGACAGCTACCGGCGCTTCGGAGGAGTGGAGCCCGGCGCAGGGGGCACCGGGCCGGGGCAGGGCGCGTACAGGGCTCAGGTCCCGCAGCCCGGGCTACAAACTCAGCAGCAGCAGCAGCCGCCTCACCTCCACCATCACCACCACCACCACCACCATCACCACCTGCCCCAGCACTTGCCCCAGCACTTGCCCCAGCACATGCCCCAGCACATGCCCCAACACCTGCAGCACCTACCCGGGCCTGGCTCCGGCTCTGACCCCGCGGCCTCGTCTGCAGCGGCTCCGAGCTTCCACCTGTCCCCGGGTATGAGCCGCCTGTCCCCGGGCGTGGGGCAGTTGTCTGCGGGGGAGCTGCAGTACCCGGACCCGAGGAGTGGAACGGCCTGGTACAGCCCCGAGCCTCGATACCCCCCAAGTGAGTCCTGAAAAACATTCAGATGTTTCCAATCATTTTTTAACGAAATGTCTCCTTTAAAGAACGAGTGACCGATGTGTGGTGCCTCCTGAGCTGAGGCACGTGCGCTGAACTAAACTAACTAACTAAACTAACTAACTAAACAAAAATATAACAAGAAACAATAAACAACTGAGTCTAAACCAACTGCGCACCGCTTTAGCCGCGATGTGACGCACAGATTTAGTTGTAAATGGAGCTCATGCCCTTGAATTATTACTGCTAAAATAACGCCTCACTTTGACACAAAAGGATCAGTGTCATTTGAAGTTTGTCTTAGTAAATATTTGTACAGAATTTGTAGAATTCTGTGTTTAATTCTGATTCTTTGAATTGTTACAGTCTGACATTTCCTGACGTTTGATTCTTGCCTTAAACAAAACATATTTTCGTGTGAACAAACACATGGGACATTTAAGAAAACAAAGGTGACAACAGGAGCTGTTCCTCATCCTCTGATATCATGGATTGTTTTAATTTTGTGATTTTTAGTTTTAATTTCTCAATTTTTTTGGATGAAGAAAAGACCTTTACATGATTTAAAATAGGCACAAATATTTTATCTATTATGATTTACTTAATTGTGTTTAGACACGTGCTCCAGGAGCGGGGCGCTTCCATAGATCCAGAGACAGATTTATGTTTTAGAAAAGATAAGAGTGACCAGAGTGACTCCACAGAACATACAAACACACAAGACTAAACACACACACACATATATATATATATATATATATATATATATATATATATATATATATATATATATATATATATATATATATATATATATATATATATATATATATATATTCATGTGTTTATTAGTTGGGCCTCTGGATCATCATCACATAATCATTGAAATGTGGACGTGGCCATGTTTATTTCATAATGCTTGTTTTGTGCCTCTTAAATAGCTTTTTAGACCCTTTTCTATGTAGTAAACTGCTCGTTACAGGTGTGCTCAGTGTGTGCTACTGTCATACTGTCATAAAGTGTGAGGCTCATCAAAAATGATTTGATAATTTTGCTGAAAAGCGCGTGACGTGTCCATTTACACTTTTGCACACGTTTGAGAGTCACATTTGGGCTCTACGCGCTTTATTTATGCGTTTGATTGAGTCAAAAGCTATAGACTTTGAGAATATTCACCACTCTATAATGTGTGTCTATAATGTGTATCTGTGTCTGTCCTCCAGTCTCCAGGCTCATGGGCCCCTCCGCCGCCGTGCCTGTACCGGGGATGGTGCACCTGTCCGGGATGGACGGCTCCGGAAAGGCCGCGGTCATGGCTCTGCATGGGGCCCCGAGACGAAAGCGGCGCGTGCTCTTCTCGCAGGCGCAGGTGCACGAGCTGGAGCGGCGCTTCAAACAGCAGAGGTACCTGTCTGCCCCGGAACGCGAGCACCTGGCGGGACTCATCCACCTGACCCCGAACCAGGTCAAAATCTGGTTCCAGAACCATCGTTACAAACTGAAGCGGGCGGCGAAGGACAAGGGCGGCGCGCAGGACTCGGACCCGCCCTCGGACCTCGCGCTCCAACTCAAAAAGACTCCCGTCCCTTCGGCTCCTGGACGCACGAGTGCGCAACAGCATCAACACGTGCACCTGTCCACAGAGGAGCTCGAGGACATGTCCCCGAGCCCGCCGCTGCACGGGCACATGACGCACACGGAAGCTTCGCTGATCGAAACTTACAACAACGTTATCGGGTCCAGTTTACTGTACGGGAGGACCTGGTAGAGCCGGGACACAGAGGGACGGTCCCAGGCCGGACTCTGGGACGGAGCCCTCATGTTTAGTGTACGGGAGGACCTGGTTGAGCCAGGACACAGAGGGACACAGAGGGACACAGAGGAACTCATCCCAGGCCGGACTCTGGGATGGAGCCTTGATGTTTGGAAAAGACCCTGCCGCTTTACGCACGTGAATTAGTTTATTGAAACAAAGCTTAAAAAAAATAATGGCAAACTCACAACAAAAATTTGATGGTTCTACAGTTAAATGTGTGATTTTGAACCAGAGGTGCACGGATTAGCGGATTACCAGGTCAGAGCGCACAGGAGGCAGCCCAGAGTTTGTGCGCGAAAGGCTCTTTGATTTAGGTTCTTTCACCGTTGAAAAAAAAAAAAAAAAAAAAAAAAAAAAAATCACGTTTGCATCACTTCCAATAAATCTCGGGGTTTGTCAGGTCTCAAATAATCTGACAAAGTACACCACCACCAGCAGCAGCAGGCTCGTGTGGAGCGCGGGTGGACCCACTGCGAACGAGGGGAAAAGTACGCACTGGATTAGGCATTTCGAGATGAATTCTAAGTCAAGAAAAATGGCGACATCACGAGGGCTTATTTCCGAATAAAGTCATTTATGTCGTCACTTTTTAGGCAAGTTTGAACTGACTGAAAACCTGAGTCACTGGAACAAATATTCGGGCCGCTGTGCGTCACGGTCAACTCATGTCGTAAAATGTGTTCTATTCGACTCAAATACATGTGAGGATGAATTCTGAACGTTTTTTTTTTCCAGTTTTTATGTGAAAGCATCACATGAAACGGCTGGAGTTACGGATGAAGCCGGCCTGTGGCGAGCCAAACCCGGACTGGATTCCCGGACCTTACCGCTGCTCGGCCTCCTGGACTAGCATTTGCCCCGAGCCCCTCCGTGAGTTCCGGTGGTTTAAACACGTTTATTTTGGGGCTTTATTGGACTTTAACCAAACGGAATGTCTCATATCTTTACCGTTTTAGACGTGCTGCTAAAATACTTGACGCGGGGTTAAATATTGACACCGCAGCTCCTATGTCCTCCAATTTGAATAAACTTTGTACATTTTCTCCTTGTGTCCCATTCATAAAAAAGGTTGAAATCATTATAAAAATAAAAAATAAGAATTACAATTTTGCCAAATGCCGCGCCATATTATGTCGAACTGCATCATGTTATTAATCATATCTTAACTCATTTAAAAGCTCTTTGGCGAGCTTTAACATTCTACAAAATAGCCCGTTTATTTCTTCACTTTGTAAAGTTGTGTTAAATTTCAATCTTGGGTAAAATCAAGACAGAGAAAAGCACAGAATGATTTAAGGCTGGATCAACTCTGGCCTCGCGCGGCACGCAGCGCTCCAGACCATTTGGTATGGTATGGTATGGTATGGTATGCTTTTATTTGAAACAGGGACAGTGCACAACATTACATTGACCTTAAAAAAAAAAGGAGAGATGTTTGGTGCCAGGTTATAGCATAGATGCTAATTTCCACCTGTAGTCCCTGGACAGGCTGATGTTTAGTAAATAAGTTTGGTGTAGATGGATGAGAAACCTGTACATCTATGATACATACATCAAATACAGCACATCTCACACTCAAATACGACATTTCTAAAAACATTCAGCTCACACACACACTTCCATACCAAATTATTCACACACAAACATTCAATTTCAAATGTGCAAATACTCTTTCTTTCACACACATTCACTAATGAGTGCAAATTTGCTTTGATATTAGCCATTCCTTTGTCACCTGTGCAAACTTTTGAAAACTTGTGCATGTTATAATCTCATTTGGAAAGAATGATTCTTCGGGTCACAATATAATCAAAAAAGATTGTATCACAGTATGTATTTAATCAATACCTATGGGTTTAATTTTATTTTTGAAGACATTTAAGTCTACATCAAATGAACTTAAGTTTCTCGTTCATAAAGTGATTTGATGGATCACACTCCTGAGAGCTTTATGAGACAAAGTGAATCAAAGTGAATGAGTGAGTTCACCGTTTGGTCCTGGGCTCAATAATCCTAAATAATCCTGAATAAAGGTGATGTTTCTTCCCACTTTAACCCAACACTCCTGATGTGAGACAGTGAGATTCATTCAAAGGCAGAGAATTTAAAAACACACAAATACTGAGTCAGACATTTATTTTAACACATGAAGCACTTTGGAGATTCTCTCAAAAACAAAACTACGCTTTGCTCGACACTTGGTTAAAAACAGCGCCCACATCCACGTCACGTCATTAAAAAATATAAATCATTTACACAAATCATTTTACAGAAAGAAAAGTTTCTAAAACCCTCCAAAGACCAGACTCTCAGACGGCAAGATCCAGTTTGAGTCCTGGTTATTTCCAGTTGTAGCGTCTCGATGGAGGAGGAGTTGGGTATCCACCGCGACCCGAGTTATAACCCTAAAACAGAACAAAACCAAGGTCAGTCCCTGCCCAGTCTATGGATTTTGTAGTTTAAAACCTTAGTTCAGTAGTAAAAAAATATTTTAAAAATGAAAATCAATTGAATTATTCTGTGTCTCACCAACATATCCAGTTTTTGCTATCAGAATTTAATAATCTGGTAACAAACTTTTACACATGCACCTGTGCCTGTTTTTAATGTATTATATGGACTTTTTTTCTGTTTGTATTGTATATTAAACAGGGCGTCCATGAAAAAAAGCCCAACTGCTCTCATTGGGTCCCCATGTATAAATAAAAATAAAATACACATTTTGAGCTATGAAACTAAAAACCAAGAAAAGTCAAGAAAAACCCAGGTTTAAAAGTGCTTCACGGTCAATAAATATACTTCTCCCCTTCAGGAAGTGAGAGCTGAAGCAGGTTTGAAACAAACTGGAGCCATTTATCAGACTCCAGAAAGAACTGCTATAATGAATCATGTCATACTTTCTGTCCAGCCTGTCGTCCACCTTCACCTCCTCCTCCACCTCCTCCCACCTGTAGTCCTCTGCCCTCCACTTCCACCTCCTCCCACCTGTACTCCTCCTCCACCTCCTCTGCCTCCTGTACTCCTCCTCCTCCCACCTCCTCCCACCTGTAGTCCTCCCCCCTGTACTCCTACTCCTCTCACCTGTACTCCTCCACCTCCTCCTCTCCTCACCTGTACTCCTCCACCTCCTCCTCTCCTCACCTGTACACCTCCACCTCCTCCTCTCCTCACCTGTACTCCTCCTCCACCTCCTCCTCACCTGTACTCCTCCACCTCCTCCTCACCTGTACTCCTCCTCCACCTCCTCCTCTCCTCCTCACCTGTACTCCTCCTCCACCTCCTCCTCTCCTCCTCACCTGTACTCTCCTCCACCTCCTCCTCTCCTCCTCACCTGTACTCCTCCTCCTCCTCCTCCTCCCTGTACTCCTCCACCTCCTCTCTGGTGCTGGTTGTATTGGTTGTATCTGGGCTGGTTGTACTGCTGCTGTTGCTGGTATCCTCCCTGAGAGCGCCCCCTGTGGGAGTTCTGTTGGAATGCGTTGTGCTGGTTCTGATTAGCCCGGTCCCAGCCATGAGCCCCTCCTCCATATGGCGGCCTGCAAGGGACAAAAGGACATGTTTGAAATTTCTGTGGAGGTACTGCAGTTACGCACATGAAGAATACCTTTAATGTTTTTAAAATGCTGTATGCACTGAAAAACATTAAATAATGATATTCACGTTTGTGTTGTGATAGCGCTCTGGAGGGGGAGAGCAAAGGGAGAGGAGACCCGGAGTGTCACAAACAATCAGCGTGCATCCCGCTAACAAAACTACTGCACATCGCATCAGGTTTGTGAAGTTGCAGTGCAGAGTTTTGTACCATGTTTTTGTATATGGAGACTCACCCTAAGGAGTTTCAATAGAAGAGATCACTAAACTACTCAAACATACATGTTTGAGAACATTATAACATGGTACTATGCGCAAAAAGATCATTTTTGCAGAATACCCCCCCTTTAAATACATTTCCAGGCCTAAATCAAGTCTAAACAAGGACTTAACTAGGCTAAACTAGAAATCCAGGACCCTAGATTAGTGCCATGGCAAAACAAAAATGCATTCTTTTGAGTACATTTTTAACACAAAAAGTCTCATTTTGCTAATAATTTCAGTATCAATGCTTGTTCGAATGAGTATCTACTTTTGTCATTGATTAGAATCTGGGGGTATTTTTTGACAACTTTAGATTCTGTGATTTTGGGTTGAGAGCCGAGTAAACCTTGGCTTATCTTACATTTACATAAACATCATTAGCGCTATGCTAACGTACGGTTTGAGGGCGCCAACAGCCGGCTCTTAAAGAGACAGTGCGTTCTTAAAAGGGGAAGAGTAATTGTATTTTTTATTGAGGTTTTTGTGTGCGCAGGGATTAACCCTCTCAGGCCCGGGGCAGATAAGTTTATTATGAAGGAATGCAACGGCCTCCTGGACTTAAGACGCAATTAAGACCAACAGGGATCAGAGTCAAAGTGCTCACACAGAGTAACACAGGGGCTGGGCCAGGGGCCGGGCCAACTGAGGCTTGTCAAAGTTAGCTGTAGTCCCTGGTCCAGACTCTATTAAAGTCCATTTAAAGTGTGTCTGAGGCAGTTTGATTAGAGATCGTAAGAGCATTAGTGCAGCCTCATTACACTGAACAGATACTCCTTTCCTCCCTCCTTTTCCTTCTCCCTCTAGCCCCATTCCTCATCTTTCTTTCTCTCACACTCTCCTTCCCTCTCTTCCCCTCCTCTTTCTCCCTGCTCCTGTCTCTTATTCTCTCCCTCTCCTTTTTGAGCATTGACAGATATTGATAAAAGAGCTCTGTTGAAGCTGCTCTTGAAGTCAGGGGGCAATGAGCAGAGTTCAGAGAGAAATTCAGCAAATTTTCAAGTTCAATTTTAAAAACAAATCTGATATTTTAGTGAAAGATTAAACTGAAATGAACAAAACCGTTTAAAGAGTGAAAAACCCGACTCCCGGACAGTTCATGGTCCAGTTCATGCTAAACACTCCACACGTGTCCTCGGTAAATAAAGAAACTCCAAACCCAGACGTCTGTTTTTGTGTTTTTAGATTTTATCAATTGAAAATAAATCATGTGGATTTTATCAAGCAGGGACTGGACCCAATATTGTTTGTATTGTAATATTTTCAAAAGTTTGTTTTACTGCACTAAGAGTAAACTGCAAGCCTCAATACCCTTTTAAAATGGCATATACCAGGGTTTTTTTTGCAAATGAACTCTTCAAATGTTGATATTTGTAGCTGATATCATCCTGAGTGTGAAGCTAACTGGAGGCACTGTTCTGTCTGAAGCTCTGTTACTAAAGTTAAATTATGGCTCAGATTAAAGTCTGACTAGAAACGGCTAACTTAGTTGGAACTACAGCAGGTGAGCTGATTTGTGCTGTTAAACAAGTCCCTCTCAAATAAGATTACAGTGACAAGCTAGCATCAGCCAACAGTTTTTCAGTGAGTCACTCTCACCTTTTTGTTGAAAATCAAACTTTAATACCTTTCCAGGAGACTGATCAATACATTTTGCATTCTATTCCTTGAGTTCTCTAAAAACATCTTAGGCTGTATTAGCCAATGTATAGATTGTGTCACCATGGTACATTCCACTAATAAATAAATTTATATTATATATATATATATAAAATAATCTACAAAGGTTTGAACTTTGAGAGTGTTTAAATAAGAGAAATGTAATAAAATGTTAATGCCTGTCTGCGAAAAGTGTATAAAGTGTGTGGTGAGGCGTTTTACAGCCTTAAACATATATAATAGTTAAAAAAAAAAAAAGCTGACTACATTGCGAATTTCGACTATAGTGGGTTATTTTTAGAATGTAACCCCCGCGATAAACAAGGGAGTACTGTACTTAAATTGGTGATACATGTAGGATTCAGTGTCATAGTCATTTTGGTACAAATAAAAATCCGCCGCTCGCTAGTGGGATGTGCAGCTGTCCATCGGAGGCACCGCAGGAAGTCAGCGGACTTATCATTTTTAGATAATAATCTAAATTCTTCATTCCATAGAATCTCAGAGTGGTACAATAAAACAAGTTTTAAAATGTTGTTATATAGCATTTTTCTGTACATGTCTGCAGAGGTTTAAATTAGGAATTATTTGTCGTTACGCAATTCTTAAAGAAACCTGTGCAAACCCAGGACCTTCTGGTTACAGGGAGGGTTCTACCATTGTTAACACTGCTTTAGTCCCACAGTGCAGTGCCAAAGTGTGGACTCACCTGTGAAACTGTTGTTGGTATGGAGGGGCCCCCAACAAACTGTTCTGACGAGGAGCTGAAAGACAAAACACTTTATTATTATCATCATCATCAATCATCATTAATTTGCTGTGGATCTGTCAGATACAGATGTGTTGACATGGTTTATGGCTAATATCACTGGACCTATCTACATGAAAAAAAAACTGGCATAAAGTTCAGTGTGTTCTCAGTCAGGATAAGTAAAGAAAAGTCAAATGATTTCTTCACAATCTCTTCATAAAGTGGAGCCATGATTCAAGCCCAAAGGAGTGATTGTCGTCAGCTGAAAGGACTTTAAACCATAAGATAAATATGACGAGTTTGTGGAGCCGATCCCAAAGTAATAATGAGAAGGTTCAACACTTGTGGATCAGAAGTTTGGAGATCAACTCTATGAGCATTTTTCCCCCAAAAAACAGTGCCCCTGGCTTCCCTTTCTCAGCCCTAGCAGAAGGTTCCACAGTGGTGCTTTAAGTGATTTAAATCCTCTGGACGTTTGGCAGAGCCTGAGTAATCCCCATTTTGAGTTTTTCGCCGTTAGGAGGAGATGAAATTAAGATTCAGATCACAGCAACAGAGCTGTGTGCAAAACTCAAGAGCCCGAGACAAAAGGCACTCCAGAGGTTTCCTGAGCGACCAGCTGCCTGACGCCATCGCAATGACGACGACGCCAACGCAACAACAACACACAGGCACAAAAGACACGCAAAATGACAGAAAACCCAACAAGAGAAATATTTACACAACAAATGCAACTTCACCACATTCAGAAATCTCTTTGGTGCAGAGGACGGACAGTGGGTATATGGTCGTCCTATGCACAATATTTTCACATTTCTCTTTAGGAAGCGTTCCATTTTGATCGGAGCGTTTCTTGTCCCTCGTCTCTCAAGCAGACCAGGCTTTGAAACTGTCTGAGCTCAGGACAGAGGGACCACCCACAGGGACGCAATTACACAGACTGAAAAGACACGACTCAAGAGGAGAGCAACGAGGAGATACGGGGTGGGGGGCACTGAGGAGGATGAGGAAACAGAAAGGGGAAAGAGTGAGGAGAGGGGACAGCTGTGGACATGAGGGGACCAGCCCAATACACAAAACCAAACCAAAACTGCTCTAGACCTGGTTTAGTTCCAGGTAGGGCTGTTAAAAGTACAAAAAATCTGATTGATATTAAAAATAATATTTAAACTTGATACTCATTGTCCACAGGTATTGACACTAAAAAATCCCCACTGATAGGACAGAAATGAAACTTTCCTGAATATGTTTATAATTATGTGTCTCTGACTTTCACAAGTATAAAACACAGACTAGTATACACCCATGGACCACTATGAACCTACTGCACACTGAGGATTACACACATAACACACATGGAACAGAAAAGAAAATACTACCATTTAATGTAGAAAATCACAGTATAGTTTCTAAAGAATTTTTGTGTTGTATTTGATATATGTATCATAGATTTACAGGTTTCTCATCCATCTACACCAAACTTATTTTTACTAAACATCAGCCTGTCCAGGGACTACAGGTGGAAATTTGTATTTATGCTATAACCTGGCACCAGACATCTCTCCTGTTTTCTAAGGTCAATGTAATGTTGTGCACTGTCCCCGTTTCAAATAAAAGCATACCATACCATACCATATGGGTCATCTGATACACTGACCAGTGATCACATTCAATCTGAAAATGAAAATATCACAGATTCTATCCTAGATTCTGTCCCTGTCGCATGTCCTTGTTGCATGTCCCTGTCAGCCACCCCTAGCCACTCCTGTCACATGATTGGTGTGATTGATAATAACAGCGGTGGTCAAAGTTCGAACAGGCACCTCGTTAGAAAAGTGTCTCTACAGAAACAGAAAGGCGCCTGATGGATTAATAATAAAAAAAGAGAAACTATTTCACTTGACACAAAAACTCTGATCTACAGAAAAGACCCGAGCACTTCAGGAGCCGACCACAGAGAAGTAATCAGAGACAGAGAGAGGGGGTGTGGAGGGGAGAGGAGGGAGAGAAAGAAAGGGAGGAGGAGAGAGAGAAGGAAAGAAGACTGAGAAGGAGGGGGGAAAAGAAGAAAGAAAGGGGAGAGGGAAGGCAGATAGACAGGAGAGGGAGGGGAAGACGGGGGAGAGAGATTAAAACGGGGGAGGGGGAGAGAGGAGATAAAGGGATAGAGAGACAGGGGAGGTTGAACAAGAGGAAGAGAGAGAAGTGAGTTGTATATATAAGGATTAAAGACAGAAGAGAGCTAGAGAGTGAGCAAGCGATAGCCAAAGAGCAATAGAGAGCTGGAGAGAGAGAAAGCTAGAGAGCAATGGTTGTATGCAGAAGTGAAGAAAAGAGTTAAACAGAGAGCATGGAAGAGCTAGAGAAAGAGAGAAAAGAGCAGGAAAGAGTGAGAATAGAGCTACACAGAGAGAGAGAGAGAGGAAAAAAGAGCTACACAGAGAGAGAAAAGAGCTAAACAGAGAAACAAAAAAAGAGCTAAACAGAGAGAGAAAAAAGCTAAACAGAGAGAGAGAGAAAGAGAACAAGAGCGAGAGAGCTATGCAGAGACAGAAAAGCACTAAACAGAGAGAAAAGAGCTAAACACAGAGCGAGAAAAGAGCTAAACAGAGAAAGAAAGAAGAAAGATGAGCTAATCAGAGAGGAGAGAGGCTGATTACAGAAGGACAAAGGACAGAAATTATCCTCAGATTGAGGCCGAGGAGGAAACTGTTTGAAATCTAATTTAAATATAATGTTTAAAGTCTAAATCTGATTAAACGTCGTAATCACGTTGTAATTATCACTTTGTCAGACAAGCCACGAGAATGTGAGCCATATCATTTATTATAAACTATTTAAAATCTACAAAAGTCAAATCCACAAATGTTTCTTCCTCTGATAATTTCCATCAGTGACAAGGTCCATTCACCCACTGTATTTATCCACACCGCAACATCTGGGAGGGCATCTGACACAACATAACATCTGCAGATGAACTAGAGACATCTGACCTGCTCCTATCTCAGTCTAATAGTACAGAGACACAGTAGAATGAGGGGGCATCTGACTTACGTGGATAGTGCTGCTGTGGACCTCTGTAGTTCTGGTAGCTTCCTGGAGGGGGCGTATTGCTGTACTGACCCCCGCCTCGGCCCAGAGAGTGACTGTAAAAAAGCGTGGAAATGGGATCTTTATATTTAAGTATTGTATTTTTAATTCTAAAATATGAAATAAACCCCATGGTGACCAAAAGCAAACTGAAAGGACAAAGTCTAGCTGATAGCAGCTCCAGGGAATGTTGATGACAACTGTAAGCACTGCTCTGTCTGAGGCTTTGTGTTAGACTTTAATCTGAGATTTTTTTTTTTTTTTTAAACAATCAAACTATAAATAACCGACTTAACTAAACTACAACAGGTGAGGTGAATTGTGCTGTTCATCAAGTCCCTCTCAAATAACATTAGCATCAAGCTAGCTAGCATTAACCAACAGTTTTTCAGTTAGATTTTCTACAAAAAGGTGATCCTGACCAACTCCTAAACAAGACCGTGAATACACTAATTTAAAACAGCACATTTCCAGGAGCTTATGATCAATATATTTTGTATAAATTATAAACAATCCAATTGTTTGCTAATGTATGCATTGTGTCA
The DNA here is from genome assembly GCF_009829125.3 of Periophthalmus magnuspinnatus. Classification (NCBI taxonomy): domain Eukaryota; kingdom Metazoa; phylum Chordata; class Actinopteri; order Gobiiformes; family Gobiidae; genus Periophthalmus; species Periophthalmus magnuspinnatus. The sequence goes on along the minus strand of NC_047149.1, from coordinate 2,372,497 downwards.
CCATAGTAACTGCTGAAGATTCTACCATACACATAAATGTAAAAGACCCCCAGCATGATGTGCTCAGCTTTAGAGCAGGTGTTGCAGTGACGTGTCTGAAAACTCATACACATGAATTGAAAGGACTGAAAGGTCTAATACTTGGCAGACTTTGAAATGAAGCAGGTGGACCACCCTCACATGCTCTCGGCACAAAAGCCCTCACAGCCAATCAGACACTTTCGGCTCCTCCAGGTTGAGAAATGTACAAGAATAAAATCAGATACCCCACTTGTTTTAAAGCCAATAAAGACCAAACTAAAGCATGATGTTAGGGTTGCAGCAATTAATCATCTACCTGACAAGTTGAAATCTCGAAAATTCTCATTTAGATTATTGTAATCGTTATCTGGACTCTCAAACATGTACAAAAAGACATTATGACATTATTAAACCAAAATGTCCAAAAAGAATAGACAATTTTAATGGTCATATTCAATATTTAGAAGCCTTCAAACAACATTAGGGATGAGCCAATACTAGTCTCGAAAATCGGCACAGATACTGTGATACCGGTTAAGCTGATATCCTGGTTGGGACTTTAATTTGATGTAATAAGACTATTTGCAGGCTGATTTTGGCCAAACCTGTGTTAGTCCCAGTGTAAACCTCGCTTTATATCTGTGTGGTACTTGTGGTGTGTTTTGAGGTGCGACTGTTGGAGGCGGGACTTACTTGAGCGCTCTGTGCCCTGATTGGCCGAGGTGAGCCTGTTGTCTGTTGGGGTTGAACCCGAGCTGTGGTCTCCAGGGCTGTCGGCCGCTTTGGTCCCAGTCCTCCGGCTTCAACACTTTACCGGGGATCCTGAACACACAAAACAAGCATATGTTAACATGCATGCAAAAACACACACACACACACTCACAACAGTCACACCGGGGCCGTTGTCAGTTTCCATGCAACCACATACATGCAGACAAACACGTGACGCAATCAGGCAAAGTTACAGGTCAGATATGTGGAGAGGAGAGTCAACTCAGAGTAAAAAAGTACATTTTGTCCAATATGGATGGATACTTTTAATGCCATACAGAGAAACATTTTAGGCAAACCAATAATGTCCCTATGGAGACATGCAGGTGGAAAGCCCCACCCTCACCCACACCAGAGACGAGCGAGCAAGCGTACTCACTTTGCCCCCGGGAGCATCACAGCCTTAAACACGTGTCCAACAGAGAACTCTGGGTCTCTGAACTTCACCCTGAAAAACAAAAACACACCAATATCACTGACAAGGGACAAGACAGAGGCACAGTAGAGTCAGCAGTTGCCCTTCTACAGGAGGATCAGTGATTCAAACTCTGCCTAAGAGCTGCTGTTTTTGTGTTGCCAAGAAAAACACTTCAGACATATTGAAAACTGTAAATGCAAGAGTTGTGCTCAAGTCCCAACTAACAACACAAGTGGCTGACAAGGCACTGTGGCACAGTTGTTAGGACGTCTGCCTCGCAACCATCAGGCCTTAAGTTTGATTTCTGAGCCATGTGGTAGTCCCAAATTCTTCCACGGCTTGTCTTGAGCAGTTCAGGGAGATTTTTATTTTACCAGTGTAGAGCTGTGTGTGCCAGCCCAGCAGGCCGTTAAGTGAACAGCAGAGTACAGTTCTTTAAATGTAAATCTGAGCCATTGGGCCTCTGTTCTCAAAGTGATTCAGTTTGTCACAGTTGCTCCTCGGGGCAAATGGAAATCAAATTGTTTACTCAGAATATTTAGTCTGAATTTAGATATAAGTGGTTATAGAGAGCTGTGAGGGGGGAGGGACACTTATGTTTCTTCCAGCTTTGTTTGACTTTCAATTAGACCTTAGTGTGTAGGCATTAATGATACTCATGTGCTGCAGCACCAGGAAGTGGCTCAGTTTAGGTAGACAACTTTAAAGTGCATATGGCAAGTTTTTATGATTTTCTCAGTTTCTTCTGTTTGTCTTAGTTTTACACCGATAAAGATGCAGTTTGTAAAAAAAAAGTTGAAAATAACAATAACAATAATCAATCAACCAACAATAATCCTAAGTGTTTTAGTAAAATAAGTAGTCCAAACCACCATAAGCCCCTTCACTTGAACCAGAAACGTCTGGCTTAGTTTTCAAGCGTTTTATCTCCATTTCCCTCTGCAGCACCTCCACATTGAACAACTTCTAGTCCTTAGCTGTGTGGAGACTGTTCAGAGCACATTGCGACTCAAACTTCCACATCACTATAATAATATTTCAGACACAAATTACAGTTGTGTCTGATTAGATCGCTGCTCATTTAGACTGATGGATTTAAAGCTGAAGTCAGAGCTGTAAACATGATCTGAAGTCACAGCTGGAGATGAGACTCTCTCCAATCAGAGCTCTATCTGATATCTGCAGCTGTGGCACACATCTGCAGCGCACGCATACGTTTGAGTCGCAAACTTGTTTATAACTCACACTTTTGCATTGGGCCAAAGTTCTAGTCAAAACATCAGATCTGGGTTTGACATTTACTTCACCATCACAATATCTCCATTGATAAGGTCTAATATGATTCAATAGTGATGGCAAATTTCAAAAATGAAATAAATCTGCATCTAGACCAATTATTCATTTTCAAATGTTTTTACCCGATGGCAAAGTTCTGTGTGATGTCTCTGAGCGTCGGGATCGGAGATTCCACCACCCTGAAAGGCAAACACTTTATTGCAGCCACAGAACAGAGCAGCATGTTCTAACAGTATGTTTATATCAGGGTCAAACAATCCATACTTTTCTGGGAGAATGGGGTCTTCGTCCAGAGTGAGTTTCCCCAAGATCCCGTGGCACAGCTCAGGAGGGATATCTGTGGGCTGTAACAAAACAATAGACATTTACTGGAGCATCAAAACAACATGCTAATGTGGCGCTAACATAAGATGCAGATGAAGGTGGATTTGGGGTGACATGGTTGTGTTGTGTTTACCGATGTGGTCTCCGTGCGGTACAGTTCGTGGATGAAGTCAAAAAGTGGGTGAGACTTTCCAAGGAACAAAATGTCACTTCCCAAACTGTTCCTTTTTACTAGGAAAACAAAAGGAGGGTGAGGGTTTTTTTTATATCTTCATTTCATAAACATAAAAAAACTGACATTTGGGGTAAATGGCAAATGGATTAAAATATTGTCTAGTCTTGGGTCTGCTCCACAGCATATGCTTTTACTGACAGGACTGGTTATAGACATCTCCATTAAAAACACCCACACTGATCATTGTGTGAGTTGGAGCGCTTACCTTCCTCTTGGGTCAGGTCTGGATAAACATCTGATAGAGCCGCTCTGAGTCTCCGCTCGTCCACAAACGGCAGCAATGCCACACCTGCAATCATAAGTGCAGTTCAAACATGGAGGACAGTTCACAACATTAAGAGCACATGCGAGCGTCATACACAAACCTTGCCAGGCGTATTTCTTCCCGTTCAGGTCAATGGCAAAGTCGTCGGGGTAAAAGTCTATGATGGAGGAGTCCTGTGCAGAAACACACAAGTGAATCCAAGTTTGTTTTCACACGTTAGTGGCTCTGTGGAGCGACTCCAGTGCGCACTACATTTTGTGACTCAGCTGATCACTGAACTTGACAAAACGCGTCAAAGCAAACAGAGCCCCATGAATAAGCACACGCATGCTCACCTCCCCTATAGGAGGTGGGCTTTTCTTTCACCTGTGGCTAAATAAACAGTGAGGACTGTACACAGAGGAGGCATGCTAGCGGAGGAGAAAAAGCTTTTGGAATGACAGACACAGGCTTAACTGCGAAGGCAGAGGCTAGTCTCCTCCTGGAGACCGATATTAAGTTGGTTAGGTCTGCAGCTATCGATTATTCCAGTAATGCATATTGGGGTGTGCTCACACTAGCCCAATCAAACTATGGACAGATAGCCCGGATAGTGTAAGTGACTTTGGTGGGCCAAAGCAGAGCATGGTTGCACATGTACACACGCACATGATTTGTTTACAAGTCCTCTCTTGTGCATGGAGAGGATAGGAGGAATGAGAGATCTGAGTCCTTGTGGACAGAGTTCGTTCAAACTCAGTGTTTGACATTTCATGCATCTGGTTTTATTTTCTTCACTAAAGTGATATCTCTGGTGCTCTAGATATAAACAGAGCCGTGTGATGATGCCATCGGGCCATGGCTTGGTTCAGGTGTGAGTGCGGGCATAGAAATCTGCAACAGTTCTCTTCAGTGTTGTACAGTCTGTGCAGAAATATGCTCCGCAGTGGTGCACTTCACTTTCACTTGGTTTTAACCAATTAAACTAATTAACTAGTAATTAAACAAATCAAGACATCATTAGAATTTAAGCTTGTTAGTAATCCAATAACTCGATTTATCAGTTCAGCCCTAAAGTTGATTCAAATTGCAATGCCTACTAATAGAAATATACATGATCCGAGAGCCTTTTTGCTCAATTCCAAGAACTTTTGCTTGTGCAGACTTGTGCAGTCCGCTGTAACGGTAAAAGTTTTTGTTAAATGGCAAAAATTTATACAAATTTTGATTGATACAGTTTTTGCCATATCACCCAACCCTAGTTTTGGTTCACCATGTAGATGCTTTATTACTTTATATTCTTGTTTGCATGCATCATACAGACCGGGCTGGTCATGAGGCTCCTCCATGTTGGGGGCAGGAAGTTCCCACTGGCCGCAGGAAACACTCCCATCAGCTGCTCCAGAGGCTTAAACTGCACCATAAAAACACAAACATGAGCCATAAGAGACTAGCGTAAACATAACTTAGAGACATGTGCCCCAGAGGCTTAAAGAGGGGGTATTACACTTCTATGGGGCATTCACTGCCAACACATAACATATTTAGATCACAATGTTACCGTACTTTTTAATCTGAAAATGTTATCTTTTCCGAAAACACCATATTAACATGGTTTATAAGTTTCCTTTTTGACGCTCTGAATCCCCTCTCTTTGCGTCATTCTCCCTTCAGAGTGAAATCACAGGACATCCCGCTAATGACAAACCTGATGTGATGTGGAGTAGTTTCAAGTTGCTATGTACAATTTTGTATCCTGTTTTTGTATATTTATGAAATATGGTAGTACGGCAGCATAAGTGACGGCTTGAGGGTAGAGCATTGGAGAGAATTGAACTACAAACTGTAAAGAGGGTTCTAAAAGGCCCGATTGGTGATATACAACATAACATGATAGAAAACTACAAAAGTCCATTTTACATAATACCCCCATTTTAAACTGCACACAACATCAACCATAAGAGTGAAGCGCACAGATAGAGACAGACGGGCGAGGGCACAGACAGACAGGTGAGGACAGACAAGCGAAGGCAGAGAGGGCACAGACAGAGACAGAGGTAAGGGCACAGAGACAGATAGGCGAGGGCACAGACAGGTGAGGACAGACAGGCGAAGGCACAGACAGAGAGAGAGGAGAGGACACAGAGAGAAAGAGGAGAGGGCACAGAGAGAAAGAGGAGAGGGCACAGAGAGAAAGAGGAGAGGGCACAGAGAGAGAGGAGAGGGCACAGAGAGAGAGGAGAGGGCACAGACAGACTGGCAAAGGCAGAGACAGAGAAGAGGGCACAGACGGAGAGAGAGGAGAGGGCACAGAGAGAGAGGAGAGGGCACAGAGAGAGAGGAGAGGGCACAGAGAGAGAGGAGAGGGCACAGAGAGAGAGGAGAGGGCACAGAGAGAGAGAGGAGAGGGCACAGAGAGAGAGAGGAGAGGGCAGACAGAGAGGAGAGGGCAGACAGAGAGGAGAGGGCACAGACAGAGAGGAGAGGGCACAGACAGAGAGGAGAGGGCACAGACAGAGAGGAGAGGGCACAGACAGAGAGGAGAGGGCACAGACAGAGAGGAGAGGGCACAGACAGAGACAGAGGAGAGCACACACAGAGGGCACAGACAGGAGAGCACAGACAGGTGAGGGCACAGACAGGCGAGGGCAGCACGTACTGGTTTGGTCTCCTTCTCAAACTCCTTGAACATGTCTTTAATGTCTTTGAAGTCGGAGGCGAACGGAGCATAGTGAAATGGGAAATACCACTTCCACGATGCACAACCCTGAAAACAACCAGACAAGTTTACTGTGGTCTGTGTACTCTGCATTTGACCAATAGTGTCTTCCTGCCGAGTTGCATGCATGAATATGAATAATGCTCTATAAAGCACTGAGTAAGGCACAAAATACATCTCTGGGCATCCCCTGTGTGTCCTTGCTCTGAGGGACAGGAGGTTGGGGATGGGAGATTTACTGTGGCATTTGGTCTAAAGTTTCACGTCGCGCCCCAAATCCACTCATATCTGTGACATTTAAAACGGGCTCAGATGAATTAGAGATTTGTGCATCATTGTGCAGAAGGTGGGCAGGAGGAGAGGATACAGTCTAAGAATTACAGTTTAAATGTGTTCTTTTCAGTCCCAAACCAGACCATGAACAAACGTCTGAACCAGTCTGGTCTCTGCAGCAGGGAAAAGGGACTTGAAGCGCTGATTCAATAGCACAGATCTTTCCTGAATAGTTTTAGAAGGGCACTGGGTGATACTATAGGAGACTACAGTGAAGACAGTCAAACTAAAGCAACATTAGGATAAGACAAGATCTCGTAAGGTTAAAATAAAATAAAAAAAAAAAGCTAAGAAGCTAGCTAAAGTCTGCACAGTATTTTTTTAATAGATTAATTTGAGCTAAAAAAAAACAACACACATTTAGTCTGTTGCGCTGCCCATAGTTCTGCCTTAGTGCCACTCAGTCAGAAAGGTGAGGGGCATTTCTCAAATTAAATGTCTATGCAGAACTTCTATATGGTGATAAAAATTAAATCATGATCTCATCTCGGTGGCAATCTGCCACTTTAGAGTGATTCAGTGAGTCCATGTCTAATACACCTCATTAAGGGACTCTGTTCAGTCTCCTCCTATTGGCCAGCCTCTGTGCGGTTCTGAGCAAGTGACAGTGGATTTAACTCTCAGGGTAGCAGACTTTAGTTCTGTCTAAAAGGCAATGTTAAGATGCCAAGTTCATATGAATTGTGATAAAATCAAAATTGTGATCTGGCCACACCTAATCCTGTGAGATTTTTTTTTCCCCCTCATGGGTTTGCATTTGGCTTGAACAAGTTCTGAGAAGCTGTATTCTGTAGCAGTGCTTTAACTGCAAAATTGTGGCCAAAACTGATCTGATCATCAAAAACTACAAGGTTTTGACACAATTATAATACATTTTGCACAACGATTAGTGACGAGACGTTTACATAATGGAGACTAGGGACATTTAGATTTTTAAAAAGACCACTTCTCCATTTGCATCCTCCAATTAAACCTGATACACAGACCGTATTGGCCAAGCTGGTGCCTGGTTCACAGCGTTGTGTTTATTCACACATTCGGAGAGCGTTGGCAGGTTGGCCTTGGGCTCATGCGGCCTTCATTTCCCAGAGTGCACCTGGACAAGGCACTAAATAAACGGCGGATAACAGTGTAGTGGTTCATTCAGATGGAAATGCTGTGTTTACATGACAAAGACTCGCGCGCTGTTTTATGGAAATGTGCCTCCAGATAATTTAATGATCAGAGAGAGGTCAAAGGTCACTGCTCAGTAGAGAGACTGTAGCACGTGAGGGTTCTGTTTAATAAGATTCATATTATTCATCTGTCAGGAACTGTTACAGGCTTTATAACGAGGACAAACAAACATGACAAATGTCTCCAGTCACATGACACATTGATAAATTCGTGACAGGCCACTGGCCTCCAGTGGAACAAATATATAAGTACAATATATTCTTCTGGACAATAATTAATCTTAACCTCCTAGGACCTGGTGTGCATATGTGGACAACACATTTTGGGTTGTCTAGACCACAATAGATTTTTTTTTCTTTACAAGGTCATGATGTCCACATATGAGGACATTGAACTGTCACTTAAAGGTGACAGAAGAGTATAACACAGTTTAACAAAGCCCATCTTGAATCTAAAGAGGCACAATTGTTGCTTCTCATGGAAAAAATGTTGCTGTGTTCAGGCACTTAAGTTTTTGCAAATCATTGTTCAAATGTGATTTTGTGTCCATCAGTATGATTGAAACGTAGTCCTCATATGTGGACATCATTTTTCTCAATGTAAAAAGCATATTCTTTGTTATTTGGGCCGATTGGGTTTGGGATTGTGAAGATAAACAAAGCATGCCATACAAGAGTTCAGGTCCTAGGAAGATAATACTGCACAATACTCCCAGTGCCGTGTTTTTCGAATGCGCCATAATGCAAAACATGAGCTGCAATTTAAATATGATAAAAAGTCCTATATCAGGGAAAACTGACTCATGTGAGTCTTTAGAGCCATATTACAATGTTATCAAAAACCACCGTGTGAGGGAAACAAAACAACTTCAGGTATGAATAACCCTTTATTATCAGTCTGTCTACATTGGTCTAAAAATCAGCCTAATTATGCAGGGTTTGTGCATTAAATATGTTTGAATGAAACAAATCAACTGCAGGTATGTTTGTGATAAGGAAACAACAGTATAAAAGGCTCATATAAGCCATTTTCTGATTTGTTACAAGTAGTGCCCTGGGCATGAGGCAGCAGCACAAAGAGCAGCACAGTGAATACAAGGTGTGATATGTGAAAGATTCGATGTTTTTATTTGTATGAGATCATTTATGATATAAAGAGTGTGAAACACAGTAACCATGGCAACACACACTTTTCAAATGGCCTCAAAGGGCTTTGTTTCGCCATGAAAGTAACCAGGACTGGCCTGTACTCTGGAGAGTCTATAATGATGAGTCTGATCTGACCCCCCCCCTCTCGGGACTCAGAGTCCACTGGGACACACCACTTCAGATCTGTTTAACAAACCATTCAGCTGTTCGGAGACACATTTCTGACCCTTCAGTTGTTCAAAGCGGGGCAGAGGCTGGGTGTACTGTGGTTAGTCGTTAGTAAATATCTGACTTCTTTTAGTGTGAACCGCAGGTCTAATAAAGGGATTGAGTAAAATATTTAAACGCAGACAGTAAATACTGGTCTCATTTTTATTATTCGTAAACAAGAATTGTACTTGTCGTTAGCATCACTATGTCGGCAAACCCGCTCTGGTCTCTGAAATGCTCTGAATGAGAAGTTAGTGAGAAATAAGTTTGAACATTTTAAAATGAACTAAAGCAGACCGTCTTTCCTGAATCGGCAACAGTTAAAATTGGATCAGAATGAAAATGAGAGCAGCGTTTTGTGAGATTTGCAGGAGTTTTTGGGAAGCCGAGCGTGAAGAAGTGTGAAGACAAGAGCCAGGACACGCCTCAGAGCTCAAGGGAGCAAGGTAATGTATGCACCCACAGAACACACCCCAGAGACACGGACTTTAACAGGGCTCAAGATAATCCCACTGAGCCACTGGAGAGACCGAATTAAGAGACACGAGAGATAGGAGAGAAGGAAGAAGAGGGACGAGAGACAGGAGAGAAGGAAGAAGAGGGATGAGAAACCAGAGAGAACGAAGAGGCGGAATGAGAGAGCAGAGAACGAAAAGGAGGGATGAGAGAAAAAGAAAAAAAACAGGTAGGGATGAGGAGAAGAGAGGAGGAAAGTAGACAGGATGTAAGAGGAGACAGGATGCTTCTCAATCATGGTTTTCCATGATTGAGAAGCAGTAGGGATATAATTTGGTATAGTCACAGCCTATGATGTTACTGTGAGACTTTTGATGATACGATATTTTGGTTATTGATACAAGCCTCTTGTATCAATGTTGTCTTGTTATCTTGTTTTTAGCTTATGCTGCACCGTAATAATGAATTTAAGCAGAGGGAACTACCATGACCCTTTGCTCCATCTCAGAGCAGACTATATGAACAAATAACTTGAAGTTGGAACTCACTACCTAAACCCCTCCGTGACTGCTCTGACCTCCCCACCTTCAAGAACTCAAAACTCACCTGTTCAAAATCGCTTTTAATGCTTGATTTTATGTTGTAAATTTGTGATATTTTTTATTATTGTATCCACTGTGAAGCGACTGAGTGTCCTGAAAAGCGCTATATAAATTAAATTTATTATTATTATTATTAAGTACTTTGTTATTTGGATTATGAGGCTTGTCAAGGCATTTTAAAAGGAAAAAGTAGAACATCACAATAAATATTGTACTGTGAGATGCATTTTGTGACTGTAAAGCTATAAAAGTTCTCCAACCTAAAAATATACGAAATGGTACATTTAGTAGTAGTATGCAGCAGAAGTAGTGGTGCGTACCCACTAGCAGCAGCAGTATCAGTTGGCGTCACCTACCGCCTAGTAGCCTTACTAGTGGTAGTTGTAATACATACCTGGTAGTAGTATTGCAGGACCCAGCAGAGCCCCTCCACATATGACTGAACCACTTTTTTCCTGAACTCATCATCGGTCGCGTCAACGTCAAACTTGGTCTTGTAATATCTCTGCTTCCAGCCCTCTTCCCACAGCCTGAGGTACACAAGAATACACATTTATCCTCAGACATACAAGAATACAAATTTACACTGCCTGGCCCAAAAAAAAAAAAACCCAAAAAAACAGGTCTCACTAATATTCTGTTGGACCGCCTTTAGCGGCGTTGATTGCAGCACACATTCGCTGTGGCATTGTTTTGATAAATCTTGTGACATTGCAGAAGCTTATTTCCATCCAGTGTTGCATTAATTTTTCACCAAGATCTTGAGTCTGAACACTGCACAAAGCCTTCTCCAGCAAATACCAAAGATTCTCAATGGGGTTAAGGTCTGGAATCTGCGGTGGACAATCCATGTGTGATAATGTCTCATGCTCCTGAACCACTTTCACAATTTGAGGCCGATGAATCCTGGCATTGTCATCTCTGAATATGCCCGTGCCATCAGGGAAGAAAAAAATCCTGGAAAAACCTGGTCATTCTTTGAGCACAGACTGTTGCTGAACCTAGACCTGACCAACTGCTAGTGGTGACTTTTTTTTTGGCCAAGCAGTGTATCTTGAAACACAGAATGCATCGTATAAATACATCAGGGTTACATAGTGGGTTTTTTTGTATTCATCCCCCTGGAAGTTTTTCACATATTGTCTCGTCACGACACATTTAAATACATTTTCTTAGAATTTTATGTGAATGAGCAACACAAAATGGCAAACATGTGTGAAGTGGAAGGAAATATTTCAGAAGATATCCAAATAAAAAAAAACAAAACAAAAACCCTCAAACTTCCCGCGTGCAAAAGTATTCAGCCCCCTTTTTCTTGAACGCAACCAATTGCTTTTAGAAGTTGCCTGATGACTTTGTAAAGATTGAATGTTGACCTAATGACTAAACAGTCCACCTGTGTGTCATCTTGTGCTGTGAAGGCCACTTTGACTTAATTTTGTGGTTTGCTCTAACACTCTTAACAAAAGGAGCACAAAAAACAGGTCAGAGAAAATGTTGTCAAGTTTAAAGTGGAGCTTGGATTTAAAAAGATTTCCCAAGCGTTGAACATCTCAAGGAGCACTGTTCCATCATCCATCATCTGAAAATGGAAAGAGTATGGCACAACTGCAAATCTACCCAGACATGGTCGTCCACCAAAACGCACAGAACAAACAAGAAGACACTCATCAGAGATGCAGCCAGGAGGCCCATGGTGACTCTGGAAGAGCTGCAGAGATCCACAGCTCAGGTGGGGGAATCTGTTCACAGGACAACTATTAGTCGTGCACTACACAAATCTGTTTTTTATGGAAGAGTGACAAGAAGAAAGCCATTGTTGAAAACCATCAATAAGAAGTCTCATTTACAGTTCGCTAGAAGTCATTAGGAGGACACATCAGACCAGATCACCTTCTGCCACATTTGCCGAGACCAAAATCAAACTTTTTGGCATAAAAGCAAAACGGTATGTGTGGAGGAAAAACTAACACGGCACATCACTCTGAACACACCATCCCCGCAGCCAAACACGGTGGTGGCAGCATCATGCCGTCATCAGCAAATTTGACGGAGCTTGAACTGTTTTGCCAAGAAGAATGGGCAAAAATTTCAGTCTGTAGGTGGGAAAAGCTGGTGGAGACATACCTGAAAAGACTTGCAGCTCTAATTGCAGCAAAAGGCAGTGCCACAAAGTATTGACTTAGGGGGGGCTAAACACTTTTGTATTTTATTTTTAAATCTGGAAATGATGTACAAGTTTCTTTCTACTTCACACGTATGTACCATTTTGTGTTAATTATTCACATAAAATGTAAATTTAAAAATATTTAAATTCGTAGTTGTGACTTGACAAAATTTGTATTCATTTGACCGGAGTTATAATGGGGACATTTTACCATAGTGACCTTTCTTCTGCGGAGTTTAGATACACTTCACATTGTCAGTTAATTCGTGTGTGTGTGTAGTACTGAATGGATTTTATGTTAATCACTTTTGCTGTGTTTTGTTATCAGTGAAGCAAAGCTAATGCACCAACTATAGTCATCAGGCCCTCATTTATTACAAATAAAAGGCCATTGAATAAAGCAGCTTGAAAATGACCAACTTTGCCTCATTTTAAGTTGAATGTTTATTCACCTCAATTATGGGCCTGGATACCAATGTGTGCAGGCCTATTATTTTGATACAATTAAAAAATACACCCATGCATGCAATAAGCACTGTGCAAACAAGCCAATATATTCATTTTTCTATCCAACAAAACTTATCCTAGGGTCTAACGTGCTGTTTAGGTAGAGCAGTGCTAAAGAGAGCTGACCCATTCTCCAAAATCAACTTCTCAGAGCTTGTTATAGTCATCTCCCATCACCACTGATGCATTTGGAGTGATTTGTCAGGTCATTTTAGACCAATTGTGATTTAAAATGTGCAAATTATATCAATGAGTTATGGGTGTCATATAAAGACAAGCACAGCAGGTCTCACTTAAACCTGATATAGTTCTCATCCGTTTCCTGACTTTATTTGGATTCCTAAAATGCACAGAGTGACTGAGTCGTTACCGGACGTTGTCTTCGGGCTCCGGTTCACTGTCACTGTCCTCTGCTTTCCTCTTCATTCCTCGGTGCTCTGCAGACGGACCAGCCGACGACTGAAACCAGGATTTAAACTTTAGCATTTCTGACCATTAAAAAAACAACAAAAAAAAACAAAACACTACAGCTACAGAATACAATGTACAAAACTCACATTTCCTCCATTTCTCATCATGGCCTTTAGTGACTGTGCAGCATCCTGAAATGAAAAACAAAGACAATGTAGCTTTCTAGATTATTTTCTAAATAGCAGCAGCAAATGGCCAGGCAGAAATCAGCTTCACAGTTTTGAGCCAGAAAGTTAATGAGCCCGTTTCTAAGATTAGATGGTTTCAGGACAATATTGTGATTTAGGCAAGGCATGGCAAGTTTATTTGTATAGCAGAGTTCGTACACAAGGTAATTCAAAGTGCTTTACAGAATAAAAAAAAGACATTAAATCATAATACAACAAATCAAAACATAAATAAAATCACAAATAATCATAAGATTAACATTAAAGTGCAGAAAAAAAAAACTTTCTGTCAAAAGCACAGCTAAAAAGAACTGTTTTGAACCTGGTTTTAAACATTGTCAAAGAGAGGCCAATCTCACAATCTCTTCAGGAAGACTGTTCCAGGTTTTAGCTGCAGAAAACTTAAACGCTGATTCCCCACGTTTAGTCCCGACTCTGGGCACCAGCAGGAGGCTGGTCCCTGAAGTCCTCAGACTGTGAGGTGGTTCATATGGCACTAACATGTCAATAAACAAATGATCTAATGTTCCAACTGTCCTAAATTCCTAGATGTCATACTCTCAGACCGCTGCAAGAGGCTTATTTCCCAATTGCATTTATTCATTAAATATCTATAATCACAAATGTTGAATCTGATCCTTTCTATTAGTGACTAGACCCAAGAACTCACTGTGTTACAACAAAAACTCATTCAACAATATTCATTTTAGCTCCTCCATCTGTATTAAATATGATTGGCCTATAAAGTGTTGTGTTGTCATTTATTTATATCTGATTTAACCCCTTTCTGACCCCTCTGCTCACCCGGTTGTGATGCTCCATGGCCTGCACCCTCATGTTGAAGGCCTGATTTCGGGCATTTTGGACAGGCTCCGGTCGCCCTCCTCGACCCAGAGCCTGAGGCGCAAACTGCCCTGAGGTGAGGTACGCTGGACGCTGCTGCTCTACCTGAAATGAGGGAAGAGGTTGAAGGATGCAGAGGAGAAGGTCAGAGGAGCAGAAGATGCCGCAGAGCACAGGGTCAGATGTCACAGAGGATGCAGAAGAGAGGGTCATAGGAGCAAAGGACGCAGATGATGCAGAGAGTACAGTGGAGAGGATCAGAGGAGCAAACAATTTACTTACCCTCATCCTTTTCTTTTTTTCCTTCATTCGTCTCTTGAAGCTTTCCTAAAGACACAAGAACTCTTAAAACTCTAGGCATTCAACTTGGAGACACTCAGTTTTTAGCCTAGCAACAATAGATGGCAAATCAGTGCATAAATCTGTCCTATTTAAATTATCAGTGCTGTAAATATATTTGACAGCCGTGGCCCTTTGTGCGAATGCCTAAAGATTCTTACATCGTCCTCTTTGCGCTTCCTGAAGATGTTGTCCTCGGCTACGCCCACCGCCTGCATAATGAGCTCCACCCGCTCCAGGTTCACAAAGCCGTTCTCCGTCAGGTACCCCTGTTGTCATAGCAACGTAGGTGAGGGATTACAACAACTGAACATTTTATTTTGGAAATTTAGATGGACATCATGTTCTTATGTCCTATGATAAATGCAACCACTATTTGCATAAAACTAGAGGAAGTATTACTGAACAGGGATTTTTAAAGTAAAGTTTCATTAGATTTTTAAAAGACAGGGCATTATGCAAATCAATTTTTTTCTGTATTTTTTACCATGTTAACATTCCCTTATCCAAAACATGCCTGAATGTCACCTGTGCATGTTTCAAGTAATTTTGCGGTCTCTCCCAGGCTCCTACAAAACTGTGCACAACAACTTCACAAAACTGATGTGGAGTAGTTTCATTAGAGAGATGCTCGCTGATTGTAACAGACGTAATGCAGGGAGCGAAGGGAGGGGAGACCCCCTTCTCAAGAGTGAAACTTAACCATGTTAAGACATTGTTTTCACACGACATTTACAAAAAAAAAAGTTAATGATTATCTAAATTTGTTACGTGTTAGCTGCCAATACCCCATAGACGTAAAATATTCCTTTTAAATATAAACAACATAATTGAATACAGTGGTAACAAATGCTTCAAAAAGTACTTAATCAAATACAGCTGAAATAATTGTGACCCATACAAACGTTAATACACCAAAATTAAACTGCCTTTGAATTTTTAAATGAACACATTAATAGCACTTAGTTACTTAGCTCTGAACTCACCCCAGTTTTGTGCACCACGTCTTTATAGATATTCACCAGCCGGTCGATAGCACCCTCTCTGTGGGGACACAAGTACTGCACAGTCAGTATTTAGCAGTACGCATTAAAGTGTGTTGGATAATAAAAGTGTGTGACTATTGGTGGTTTTCATGTTCTAAAATGCAATGTCAATCTCCCAGACGGGGGCAAGAGCCAGATCTCCCCATTGATTACATTGTCATTGCGACACAATGTCCAAAAGGTAAAATCACAATGTTGAACCTGATCAGTGACTAGACCACAACTCACTGTATTGATACTTCGCAGCTGAGATCCCCATTTGTATCACATACTATAGACCTATATAATGTGTTGTCATCTGTAACCCACCTATTGATTACATTGTACTTTGCTATGAAATATTCAAAAGGTAAATTCACAGATGCTGAACCTGATGATTTCTATTAGTGACTAGACCCAAGAAGTCACTGTATTACAACACACATGTGCATTTGAACAACATTAATTTTAGTTTCCTCCATCTGCACTAAATATGATTGGCCTACAGAATGTTGTGATGCCATCTGAAACACAGAACCTGATCTCGAGAGAGGGCAGATGAGGCAGGAAGTCGTTTCCCACAAAGAAGCACATAAAGACCCAGTCGTCCACACTGCGCTCAAAGTCAAAGGGGAACGGCAGGCTCGCCATGGTCAGCTCCCGGGACAGGTACTGAGGAGGCAGGGGCAAAGGTCAGATCAAGATAATACAGGTACTGCGAAGGCAGGGTTAAATGCCGCATCACCATGGTAACACAGGAACTGAGAGGGTGCGGTTAAAGGTCATGTCACCATGGTAACACAGGCACTGACCTCTCTGAGGACGCTGAGGCGGATGAAGATGAACTCCTGCTCGGACACGGGCATTGAGTCGGCGAACTCATCGTGCTGTAAACACAAACACATTAAACACCAGAGAAGAAGGGACTGGCATAGAAGTGTCATGCCCGCTCCTAACCCTCCCAAGATGTAGTAGTAGGAGTAATTATGATTGTAGTAGCGATTATTACAGTAGTAGTAGTAGTCTGTGGTAGTATTTTTACTTATCCATACTTCCCTCTCGTTGTGCCCTGCTGTATCTGTACTGTAGTAGTAATAGTGATAATAGTATTACCTGTCCTTGTTTCTCATGTGCCATGACTGTACACTCCTGTACTGTAGTAGTTGTGATTATAGTAGCATTACCTGTCCCTGCTTCTCTCTCGCTGTTCCTGTGCACTCCTTGAGCTCGTGGCCCATCTGCCCGCAGAGGGCGCAGGGGCGTGGCTTGTTGGGTTTGAACTCTTCTCTGATGATTGTGAAGTTTGGCTCGTGAGTGGCCAATCCCAGCATGATAAGATCCGCTGTAGACACAGGGGGCTTTCAGGTAAGAGAGCCAAGAGTATTCAAGTCATAATATAACCGTGAACTAAAATAACTATGACAACAAAGCTAGAGATAGTGGCCAGATTGTGTCTACTATACTGTACTGCCATTGATTTATATCAGAGTGGTTAGGTTTGGCAACTTACCATCAGCTCCACACAGACAGTGGTGAGTGTTGGGGTCATGGTTGGGCTGGGCTGGAAACACAGGAAAATCATAAATATGATTTTGCTGCTTGTTAAAAAGGCACAGGTCTTATATTTCATGTCAAATTGCCTTGGTATAACCATGCTAACAAAATTAGTCCAATCCTTTAAGGACTGAGCACACTATGGGCCAGTATAGGTCACCTAGACTTTTATATTTTTGTTAGCCATAAAAATCATATTAAAGGAAGTATCAGAATTTACTGCATTTTTTCACACATCTACTTCTATTTTACACATCCATCCGTATGTTTTCTTTTACGCATCGAATAAATGACTGGGAAAATCCCCGCAGCGCCCGCACTCTCATTCGTCACCTTCGCGGAGCAACAGAGGCAGATTACCGTAACTGATGGAAAAATATTTAAATAGCCCCGTGCCTCCGCTTTGAGACGCCGTTTGAATTTACTTGAGAGCACGACTGGTTGCGGAGTTACGCTGCTGGAAAGTCTGCATCCGCGCTCTATCGGCGACGATATAGGGTTAAGTTCTGAAAAGTCCATTTTGCTGAATAGGTCTGCTTTTTAGCGTGTGTACCTCTCTGTCTGCGGATGAAGTCCATGATCTTGTGCTCTCCTTCACCTGGAACACTGGCGTCTGAGAGGAACACCTGAAACCCAAAAGAGAAGTGAAGCTGGGCACAAAACACTCTCTCCTCTCAGTGGCTTTTGGGACCCACCGTGACATTCTTCCAGCCCGGGTCGTTGCTGAGGCGATCAGCGACGTAATAACGCAGACAACGAGCCAAGTTATCCATGAACTCTGTGCCCTGAAAAAAAGAAAAACTGCAGTAAGGAAGATCATTTTGGTTCATGCAGTATACAAGTCCTAAATTTGGTCCCGGTTTAGTCTCTTAAAAGCTGCACTATAAAACTGTCTTGGTGGTTGGTTTGTCACTTGCTTGTGTCCATGGAGAGATTATCAGTATCTATGGCATTCAACTGATCCATCTCAATGGAATGATGGCAAAAATGTTTACCATTTTACCATCACCATGGAGACAAGTAGGTGGCATTCCTCCAACAGAAAAGTAAAAATATCATAACATTACACATTGGGGGAGTAAAAGATCACTTTATTCTCAAATTGGATAATTAGGTGAGGCACAGATTTAATCAGTTTCATGTATTTAATAAGACCGGGATAGTGCACAATAGTCACAGGAGATGAGCACTGTACCGGGTTGTAGCACTAGAGCAGATTTCCAACCCATAGTCCCTGTTCAGGCCGGTGTTATAGTTCATTAAAACTATTCCTTTCAATTTTGTATTTTAGACACTAAATATTAAAAACATTTGTTAACACAAACTCCTATAACTCCCAAACACATTAAATGCTTCTTACTGGAGTGATGCAGTTACTGTCGAAGCGCTCCTTGATTTCCTCTGGAGGAAGATAACCTCCTGTAAACAGAATTCTAACATTTAGATTAAAAAACTCATACACAACTACTGCCAACGTGATCTCTGACCTCTCTGGATGACCTCCTCCCTCATGCGGCTCTTCTCTTCAGCCAGCTCCACTCCCTCTTTGGATGCTCGGAACCTTCTGGACCTCTGTTGGTTCATCTTGGCTCGCGGGGCCTTGACACAGAGACAGACACACACGCAGAGACAGACACATATGAGTGTGAGTGTATGACTGTTGTAAATATAAATTACAGTTTTATACCAATCAAGAAGTGATTTGTGAAGAAAAATATGTTGAAAATTACAGGAAGCAGAAAGTTCTATATAGATGACATCACACTGGGAGAATTCTGCCCAAAAGTTTGGCACAAGGTTGACACAAGAAACACTTGCCCCCCAATATTTTAAACATGATTCCAACTAAATAAAATGTGCTTTCTTATATTTGCATTTGTCAAATAATAACCTCTTTACATTAGAGGCG
Organism: Periophthalmus magnuspinnatus; assembly: GCF_009829125.3. Classification (NCBI taxonomy): domain Eukaryota; kingdom Metazoa; phylum Chordata; class Actinopteri; order Gobiiformes; family Gobiidae; genus Periophthalmus; species Periophthalmus magnuspinnatus. Next base: position 2,353,562 of record NC_047149.1, on the reverse strand, counting down.
TCCAGTGTAGACAATCAATATGGTTGGTAGGTAACAGTTATGGATGTTATGATTTCCAACCAGAAAGTAAAATTTGAACCCTAAAAAACAGGCAAACTGGGAAAAATCTAATATACAATTTTAAGTGTGTTTTAGTAAAATTAGTAGTTGCTATAGGCACTTTAATCAGTTCATATCACAGCAGGTGAAATTTTTATGATGAATGAAAGAGCAGAGCCGTACCACTCCATCGATGGCCATGTAGAGCACTCGTCTGGGTCGCACAATGTTAAACAAACGGTCGATGTACTCAAAAATGGCCACCATCATCTCATCTTCATTTTTTGGGGCCGGTCTGAGGACACACATTGGATATTAAGTTCCTGTACACAATTTTTTCCAAGATGTATGTTTTTAAGACATCAGGTCTAAAATCAGGTAGAGCGCCTTTAATTAAAAGAAAAAAAACAAAAACAAGATCATGTTTCAAGTTCAACCCAGATTTACCTAGGGTTAAAAGTAGAGCATACTATTTAATGCAATTTGAGAAAGATGCAGTTCAGTTTAGTCTTTCAGGGTTATGATTACGGTAATATAGGATAAGGTCTAGAAAAAAAGTGACATTCATGTACAGATATCGAAAATCAGGTATAGCGGTTATGCAGATGTCATCACTTATGGAATTTCATTAGTGACTGGATAAGGTATACGAGTATATAAAAGTCTACAACTCTATGCAAACAAACCAAATTTTTCGTAATCATATATTGTTCAAAAAAACAAATTCTAAAAGGCATCTGGGCCTATTTGTGAGAGCCAAGAACGAATCAGGTTTTAGTGTTACCCATGGCTCTATGTCTTGTCACAGAGCTATAGGAGATACAGTTAAGATTTATAAACGTTTCCTTTTATTGTTTAAAATAAAGCGTTGCAGCTCACTTGTCCTCCGGGTGTGTACAGGGATGGATGATGCCATTCATGTCCAGATACAGGTTATCAAACTCCACCTCATTTGGGTTTGGTCGAGTCGTGTCCACAGGAATACGCACGCCATTGAATTCCTTTCCCTGGAGATAATTTACAACAGTCTGAACAATATGTATCAGACAAAGGCTGTGAAATAAAACACATTTTGTATTTCAACATGAAAACGGGTCAGCTGAAGGAAGGCTAGATAATCTACTATTTTATATAACTAAGGCTCCTTTACAAAACTTTGGATTTACAAACAACCACACTCTGCCAGTGTGGTTGTGGACAACAGTGAAAGCTTATCATGATTTCAGTCTTACAACAAAGCATCAGGATAACCTCACCAAAAACAAATGCTTAAAGTCCATTGGCGCAAGTATGAAAGTTGGTAAAAGTGTTACTACAAAAACAGCAATAAACAAGGGTTCATGAGGAATATCCATGGGTTTAAAAATGATGGAAAAATTAGGAGTGTTGCCATATTGATTTACAGTTTAAAACAGAATACTATATATTTTGAATGGGAAAGAGTTCTCAAAATGTTGCATGAAACAGGAAGATGCAAAACATGAATAACGATTACAATTAATCCCAAAAAGTGAAAAATTACAACGAGATTACAGTCATTTTATACTCTTGTTTGTTAGCCATTTGTTGTGAGCTACAGGTTGATAGTTTTTTATTGTAGCTAACGTTACCTTTAAAACGTTTTGTTGCGCAACTAAAATGAAGCGTTCATCACAAATTAAGGCTTTACAAAATGAAATAAACCGTTAGCAGAGTGTACGTATGGAATATAAACAAGGAACTGTGTACAACCGCCAAAGTGTACAAATGTCCCGTTTAAATTTACGGTGGAGCTCATTGTCGCTTTCTAACAGTCAAATGTGCCGCTGTCTGTTGTTTGCTAACGGTGCTACATGCTACATGCTAACAGCTCCGGAGGCTACAGCGGCGCCGGCTAACCTTCTCCTCCACACAGTGCACGATGATGGACGGGTACTTTCGGCTGAGCCATCGGAAAAACGCTGGGACTCCCATCTGCGGATCCGGCTGGGCGCTACGACGGGTTTAAAAAGTTCGAGTAAAAGGGGGAGATAAAACACGAGTGACGGAGGAGGCGGTGCAGCAGGTCCCCTACACGCCACGGGCCAATTGTAGACGCGCAGGACGGGTCAGAGTACGCGGTTTCCGGGGAAAGAAGGCGTTAGTCCCGGACCACAGCGACACAGAGCTCCGGGACTAGCTCGGGTACTGCAGCTGGTTTAGGTGCTTTAATGGATCTATAATATAATGGAATCAGAGGAGAGTTTAGTGGCCCAAGGTTGTACTCAAGTAAGACTAAAAAAGCATTTGGAGAAACTACTGAACAGGTAGGTAGAAAAGTACTCTGAAAAGTACAATTTCCTCAAAAAGTTACTCAAGTAAATGTAACTGCGTAAATATATTACCCCCCTCTGAATATGATTTCATTCTTCTTCCATCAGTAAATGTGAGAATTTGAAAACATATAAATGTTAATTTCATGTCTTTACTTTTAAAACTCCTGAATGTCCTCCCCCTAGTTACAGACTACACTGTATTTTGCCCTATGTCAAAGTATCAAAGGCCTTTATTATTCTCACTGTTTTTTTGTTTTTTCATTTTTTTTATAGATTGCTTAATTATTTGGATGCCCAGTAGTCTTCTTAGTTCGTTTTATTACTCAATATATATCTTTTCCTTTTTGTTTTACTGAATAATGATACTTTGCAGCTGATATCAGCATCAACATTCCCTGGGGATTGAAGCTAACTAGAGGCACTGCTTTGTCTGAAGCTCTGTTATTCAAATTAGATTTTAATCTAAGCTTTGTTTAAACCCAATTTGACCGTAAACAACTGAACTGCAAAGGTGAGCTGCTGCTGATTTGTGTTATTTGTGTTGTGGTGTTAACAAGTCTCTCAGCATTAGCCGACAGTTTGTTCAGTTAATCACTCTCATCTTTGTGTTGTAAATCAAACTCCTTAATAGAACCATGAACGCCCGGATTGATCACAGGCTCCTGAAAATGTGCTCTTTAAATCCATTTTATTCTTATAGACAAGAGTTTCCGGTTTTTTTTAAGTGTTTGTAGTACAACATAGATTGGTGGCTATAATATGACATTAGACTTGGCCCGTTGAGTATCAGAGGCTGCTGCTGACGCTCCTGTGAGTGAACGGTGCCCCCTGGCGGACAGCAGCAGCACGGGCCCGACGCGGGTCATCTGCACCACACTGTACGGTATCTCCACTGTGCTCAGAGATTTGTAAAAGGACCTTACAACTCAAAAGGTATGATTTTTTTTTTTTTTTTCGTTATAGGAAATACAAAATATAAGCTATAGTCTACGTAAATATTGTGTCCAGTAAAGTGAAGCCAAATTGATGAGATTTTTTTGAAGGAGAGGCTCTGCGTTAATTAAGCAGAAAATGTATTCAGGTGATATCCAAAATAAATAGGATCAAATTGTACTTCCTAATTTAGTGTCTGCACAAGTAAAAAATGCAAGTGTATTTAGTCATAAAAACGTCTTAGTCGAGAACCAGGCCAGAGACCAAAAAATCCTTAAAATTAACGTTATATTTTACACAGTATTGTATAAAAAAAATAGGCCACCCATTTAAAATGTATTTAACACAGATTTGTATAACTTTTTTATAGTCAAATGTGACTGATAAATGAGATTTACAATTTATGAATTATGGTCAACATTTTATTATTATTATTATTATTGGGTTTCAAAACCCAAGCGCGTTTTTTGCTCAAAGCAGTGATCAGCTCACAATGAGGCTGGAATATCAAATCCGCGGCCATTTCAGCAGGGCTCAATACAACCTATAAATGCTGCTCAATCCAGTTCAAATGTGGTGTAAAATACAGGGCTGCAGATAGAGTGGGCCTACAGTCTTTTTAGAGCAGTGAACGTACAAAGCATCCGCAACGTAATGGACTATAGGCCTAAGTAAATCATGGGTATATTTTACACACTCGGGCCTTACTTCATCACAGTGTACGATTCATTTGATTCATAAAATATTTCACGTCTCAAGGGCACAAAGGAGAGCGCGTTTAGCGACACAAAACCACAGTCAAAGATCTGTCGTGTTTTCAAAGCCTCACGAGCAGAAACAAGCGCGCGCGGTGCAGAGCCACGGCTTGTGGAGCTTCATTAAAAGCGCGCGCTCTGGACTCAGCTGCGCACGAGCATCACATCCACAGCATGCGCACATTTATGTCCAACAAGCGCATTACCATCCTGCGTAATGATGCATCCATCAGGCAAAAGGTACGGCTCGAGAGCGCAAGGCACGAGAGCGCACGGCACCAGAGCGCACGGCACCAGAGCGCACGGCACCAGAGCGCACGGCACCCAAGCTCTGCCGGTTTGAACAGGGCGTCAAAGCGCTCTCTCTGAGGGCCTTGATACTGTTTATATCCATGGTCACTTCTAAAGTCCGTTTTAGCAGCAGGATCTGTGAGGTTTTACCTGCTCTCTGCAGAGATAAAAACAGAACAGACTGAGTTTGTTTATAATTGAACGGTTCAAATATTCAGAGCATTTCTCCAAAATTTTAACTGAGACACAACTGACACTGAATGACAAGCAGTTTAGTTCTGTCTGCAGCTCCATAATGAGTCTAAACGAGAGTCAAAGGCGAAGACCGTGAAATGATCCACGCCACTGGCACACGGGGGCAAGTCCCGAACCTCGGGTCGTCTCTGATTCGTGGGTAATCGTCGCGTTTGTATTGGACAGCGCAAAGTTTTCTTTTGTGAGTGTTGTGTGAACAGAGCAGAATAAGCGGATCATTACACAGATAATCAGCCGCGCCTCAGATCCACGAGAGAAAAACAATTCACCAAACTCATAATGAGCTTGCACTGCTGTGAGAGCGAGCGGTAGGCGCGTCAAACTACACGGCATTACGCCTTCAGAGCGTAATCAAACCCAAAAGCACGACTAAAAGGAGCTAATCCAAATGAAACGCGGAGATAATTGTGATTTACGGCACTTTTGAATTAGCAGCAACCTCGTGCTGGCGCGCAGAGACAAACTCGCGTGGACTTTTCCGCGCGGTGAGAGCGCTGTTGATCCGGCGTCACGCTGCGGCATTCAAACGCGCTCAGCGCCATTAGCTCGGCCTCTTTCTGCGCCTTTTCCTCCAACACACGCAGATGAAAAGAGTCTTCACCGCAGGGGTCCGGAGCAACGTTTACCCCCAAAACGACTGGGCCGGGCTCGTTACAGAGATCCAAGGAGGCTGCGGAGCGGCGTGGCGCGGGGAGCATCATTAGCGGACACACGCACACTCAGATGCGGACACACGCACACACAGATGCGGGGGAGAGGAGGAGGTAACGAAGCAGAGGCAGCGCTGGAGCCGGGGTCAGGAGAATACTCAGAGACTGGACTAGAACCAGAGAGACTCACCTGAGAGGAGAGGCCGCAGCATCAAAGACAGACACGGCCTCCTGCGCTCCAAACCCGGCCTGAACGAGCAGCACGCGGGCCGCAGAGAGCCAGCGCAGAGGAGATCAGTGGAGACATGTTTACACGAGTTTTAATGGCAATCCAGGACAAGTTTCTTCAGAGGGTCAATGGTAGAAAAACAGTTATTCTTTAAACTTACATCCCCTCTCCTCCGAACAGACACAGGGCTTTGAACAAGTGCTGACAGACAGATGAGCAGAACAGGCACTAAGCTCATGAACTTCACAGTCAATACTTAAAGCTACACTTCATTCACTGTTACTGAATCACATCATACATCAAATAAATCATGGGAAAAATGCATGAGTCTATTGAGCAGTGGCTCCGGGCGCTGTTTTGTTTGTTTTGTTCTGCTTTGCTTGGAATATTCTGCAGCGTTATATCGGCTTTATCTTACAATGTTTTTTTTATTTTGAAAAAAAACCCAAAAACAACAAAACAACAACAACAATCTTAAAACATGCATTCTGCTGTGAGCGGACTCACCTCTGCATCTGACCTGTAACCTCTTTTTCTGTGTGGGCAGAGCAGGTTTAAAGCCATCTTGTGGAACATTCCAGGAGAATGATTACAGTTTTAGTAAGCATGCAGGTTTTTGTGTGTGTGTGTGTGCTCATTGTACTTAAAAACTTGCAGGACAAACATGTGTCCTGACTCAGTACATTTTTCAAGTACTTTTAAATCATATTACTGCAGTGAAATGATTATGTTTAAGGTCTTTTTAACCATAGATCTTTATCTGATTATACTTATTCTTTGGCTGGTCTTGAGCTTTACATTGCAACACTCAAATTTCCCCATTGTGAGGCAAATAAAGGTCCTCTCATTTAAAAGCCATAACATCTCCATGGAGACAAGCAGGTGGGAGAAACTCCAAGGTTACATATTGCAGCTTTAAGTTAAACTACAGTGATCTGAGGTTAGGCCTAGAGTTTACAAAGCCTGGTCTTTGTATTCGGTGATTATTCCTGCCTTGTGTGTATATACTGGTCTCATATACAGTAACCACTGTGTGGTCTTTGGGGTACTCAGGGGGGCTCTGGACCTCCAGCACTGACGGGACTCATGCAGCGACCACAACAAAAGAGCTCCACAGCTTTGTACATGGTCCCAACTGTTCCTCTGCTGTAGAATTGAAATGTGTGAAGAATACTCCTGCTTAGTCTTGTTTAGGCCCATGTTAGTCCTGTTTAGGCTTATTTTAGTCCTGTTTTAGTCCTGTTTAGACCTGTGTGAGTCCTGTTTTAGCACTACTTTAGTCCTGTTAGGGTTCTGTTCAGTCTTATTTAGGCCTGTTTAGGCCTGTTTTAGTCCTGCTATAGTCCTGTTCAGGCCTGTTCATTATTGGGTTAGTCTTGTTTTTTTTGGTTTTTTTTGTTTAGACTAATTTTAGTCATAATTTTAGTCATTATGATTACTTTTTATTTTGTTTAAGTCAGCAAAAATATGACACTGACAAAAGCTCTGATAGAAACATTTTTGGTGGCAAAGTTGACACTGTCCAATCCGTGTTCAGCTTAGGACTGGGAGGTTAGTTTAGTCTTTTTCATTGTCTAATCAGGATTTTCAGTCTAGTCCTTGTCCTTCACACTCTGGGAAGCTGGTCCCTCTCAATTCAGTCCTGTTTACTACTAGGCTCTGGTCTAGTCCTGGTTTAGTCCTAGTCTGTGGTCTAGTCCTGGTTTAGTCCTAGTCTGTGGTCCAGTCTTGGTTTAGTCCTAGACTCTGGTCTAGTCCTGGTTTAGTCCTAGTCTATGGTCTAGTCCTGGTTTAGTCCTAGACTCTGGTCTAGTCCTGGTTTATTCCTAGTCTGTGGTCTAGTCCTGGTTTAGTCCTAGACTCTGGTCTAGTCCTGGTTTAGTCCTAGTCTATGGTCTAGCCCTGGTTTAGTCCTAGACTCTGGTCTAGTCCTGCTTTAATGCTACACTCTGGTCTAGTCCTGGTTTTGTCCTAGTCCCTGGTCTGGCCTCTGGTCTGGCCTCTGGTCTGGCCTCTGGTCTGGCCTCTGGTCTGGCCTCTGGTCTGGCCTCTGGTCTGGCCTCTGGTCTGGCCTCTGGTCTGGCCTCTGGTCTGGCCTCTGGTCTGGCCTCTGGTCTGGCCTCTGGTCGAGTCTCTGGTCGAGTCTCTGGTCGAGTCTCTGGTCGAGTCTCTGGTCGAGTCTCTGGTCGAGTCTGATCTCTGACCTAGCCTCTTCTCTGATCTTTGGTTTGGTCTTTAGTCTGTGGTCTGGTCTCGGGCCTGCACCACAAGCTCGGGGAAGCCGGTTTGAGGGTCCATGTCTCTGGTGAAGATCAGCTCTTGGGCATCTCCAATCAGAACCTCGGCTGTGGTGAAGACCTGCAGGTTCCCCAGGACATGCCCCCCCACAGTGCACCCCCTGCTGTCCGACAGGCAGAGGTGCAGGTGAGCCTCGGGGTTCAGAGTCCCCACCAACGACACAATCTCGAACCGACCGCTCAGATCCAAAACCTTAGAGGAACAGAGAAAGAGAGACTGCTCTAATTATATCAGCACACTGTAGAATCCCTGTCTCTGTTTAAATCCTGTTTTTCTTCAGTTTTCAGACTATGTTAAAGTGTTTTTAACAGTGGTTGCTAATGTGTGCATTGTCTCACCATGGTAACTGCTGGACATTCCACAAGAGAGATATATGTAGAACACCTCAGCATGATTTCATTGCAAAATATCAATACCTGATCTGAGACGGGTCAGAACTCTCAGGTGGAGTTTGCTGTGTGTGTTGATCTGGTTTATGGTTAATATCTGTGTAATCTGTGGGCCTATCCATATGAAACAAAAACTGACACAAACTCTGTCAGTTTAAAAACACTAAAGTCAAATTATTTTTTTCTCAACAGCTTCAAAAAGTGGTGCTATTATTCAAGACATGATTGTTATCATCTGAATGTACTTTAAGACATAAGATTAATATGACGAGTTTGTGGAGCCGATCCCAAACTAATAATGAGAAGTTATATAGACCCCTGCCCTCCATCTGAGACTATGACATCATCGAATCCTAGAACATGAACACGTCCTGTAGCTGCGTCGTTGAGCAAGACACAGACGCTACATGAATGTGTAAGGTTCACGAGGAAAGAAATAGTGTATTATGTGATCCTTTTCAGTACTTTGTCTAAGTGGTAGTTACTTGGTTGGCGTCATTTCTGTGATTACCTGGTTAGTTTTGGTTGCCTTGGTTGGTGTCGATAGTTACCATGTTGGTGAGGGTGATGTGGGTGGTTACCTGGTCGGTGTGAGTGGTTTGATGGTTGGTATGGTTGGTTACCATGTTGGTGTGGGTGGTGTGGGTGGATACCTGGTTGGTGTGGGTGGTTAACTGGTTGGTGTGGTTGGTGTGGGTGGTTACCTGGTTGGTGTGGGTGGTTACCTGGTTGATGTAGTTGGTTAACTGGTTGGTGTGGTTGGTTACCTGGTTGATGTAGTTGGTTAACTGGTTGGTGTGGGTGGTTACCTGGTTGGTGTTTGTTGCCGTAGCATTGGCGAGCCGCAGTCGTGCTGAGGTCAAGCTGCCCACACAGGTGAGGACAAACGGAGCTCTAAGTCTATTATGATCCACAAAGTCCCGAAGAGATGAGAGCAGTTCTGAACCAGGACCAACCCGGAAGGCATAGACCCGAAGAGAGGAGGGACAAGCCTGAAAGAAGACCAAACCAGGACTAAACCAGGACTGAACCAGGACTGAAACAAGACTAGATCAGGGCTGAACGAGAAACCAGACCATGACTAAACTAGGATTAAACCAGGACTGAACCAGAGACCAGACCAGGACTGAACCAGAACTGAACCAGGATGGAATCAGGACTGAATCAGGACTAAGCCAGGACTGAAACAAGAACAGAGCAGGACTGGACCAGGACAGAACCAGAAACCAAACCAGGCCTAAACCAGAACTGAACCAAAGACCAGACCAGGTTTGAATCAGGACTGAACCAGGGGAAAAGAAGAGAAAAGTAAACTACAGAATACATACACTCACCATTTTTCAGTCTGTTTCCACAAACGTCTGAGCATGCGCAGATCACAGCAGACTTTGAACAGCGCGAGCGCGGTCCAAACTTATTGACGGGCTTCTACTGTCACCTGCTGGACAGTAAGAGAAGCGCGCATGGACCCAACGGTAAACAAGTTTTACCCGTTATGGCATACGCAACATACGCAATAGAAAATAACGTAATGTGTGAATTCCGTAAAGTAGCCAATTAAACTATAATGCAGTCAAAGGTCCTATGTTGTTAAGTCTAACAAGCCTTAGACAGAGAACAGTTAGCAACAGGGAATGGTAATGATATCAGCTGCGAAGTATCGGTAGAGGGCACTGTTTACCTTCTATGCCATGTTCCAGTTCATTTCATCTTACTATTGTAAAGTATTTTCTAGCAATGCAGCACTACATCAGACTGGTATCTTGATTTACTAACGCTAAGGTAAATGACACGTGCCCACCAGGGGGCACACACATATGGAATGCACCGGAACTCATGAACATGTTGTGCAGACCAGCGTGGGTGAAGACACCCTGCGGATTAGAAGAAATTACAAATATTGCATATGAATTTGCCTAGATGTAACAGCGTATCTCCTGATAAAATGACATTTTATGACCATCATACATTTTAACTGACTCTATTGAGGGCCAAATAAAATGATGTGGAGGGCCACATTTGGCCTGCGAGCCTTGAGTTTGTCATCTGTGATCTAAGGGCATTTTGGCTAATTGAGACATGGCCAGTGCTTTACTGACAGAGGACTGGGTCTGTGGACTTCTCCTTTAAAACACCAGCGCCTCTGACAGAGGACTGGGGCTGTGGACCTCTCCTTTAAAACACCAGAGCCTCTGACAGAGGACTGGGGCTGTAGACCTCTCCTTTAAAACACCAGAGTCTCTGTCAGAGGACTGGGGCTGTGGACCTCTCCTTTAAAACACCAGAGCCTCTGACAGAGGAGTGGGGCTGTGGACCTCTCCATTAAAACACCAGAGCCTCTGTCAGAGGACTGGGGCTGTGGACCTCTCCTTTAAAACACCAGAGCCTCTGACAGAGGAGTGGGGCTGTGGACCTCTCCATTAAAACATCAGAGCTGATCACTGACCGTTGTCAAGAACAGAACCTTTATTAAAATGTGTTTACTTGCACAACCCTACGTGTAGTATCAATGATCAATGATTGTGCTTGTAAAACACAGTTTCACCATAAGAGGTCGCCATATGAAAAAGAATAAAGGATCTGGATCACTGAATACATTTATTTGAGTAATTTGAAGAGTTTGTTTAACATCTGATTTATAATTTGAAGTAAATGTAATGTGAAGTGAAATGCACAAAATCTGATATTTTCAAACTGACACAAAAATGAGCTAAATCACATCTGAAGGAGCTGCAAGAAATACAAATGTTCAAACCATTTCATATTGTTACATAAAGCTCCAGTCACTTTAGACTCACAGAGAGAAGAGGAACACAACTTTTAAAAAGTACTGTTACACTGTACAATATATTACTCGAGTAAGAGCAAGTTCTGTCTGAAGCTCTGTTACTTAAGTTCGACTTTAATTTGAGCTTTTTTTTTTTTTTTTACACAATCTGATTATAAAAAAATCAGACTTATCTGAAACTACAGCAGATGATCTGATTTGTGCTGTTTCACAAGTCTCTCTCACTAGCAAGCATAAGTCACCCCCAACCCACTGATACTTTGCAACTACATCACTGCAAAGTATCAATGGGCTCTGAAAACTACTCTGAAAAATCGTTACCCAAATAAGTATGAGTACTACCCACCTCTGTAAATATTTGATAAATTCAACAGTGTGTGCAAACATTCACAGCTTTGTGCGCTTTTCTTCTTTTTTTTATTTTATTTTGTGTTTTTTTTAAATTTTATTTTCTGTCTGTTGGTTTGTTTTGAGGCTGAAACAATAGATCCATGGCTGAAACAAAGACGGTGCAGTGATGGCCTCTCGCCTACAGAAGGCGCCACAAACGCAGACTCTGAGGTTCATTGAGTTCACCGTAAACAAAGGAACGAGTCTCACCGCAAAAACACGGGAAAAGTCAAACAGAGCGGCTCTGTACCTGAGAGTGGGGTTAGATTAGGAATTATACAGGAAAATCATGGCAAATCCTTAATAATATAATACAGTAAAATCATGTTGAAAAAGTATGAGCATTGAAAAAAGTACTACCTAAAAGTGCAGGAAGTAGTAGTAGTAGTAGTAGAAGTAGTAGTAGTAATAGTTGCAGCAACAGCAGCAGTAGTAGTAGTAGTAGTAGTAGTAGTAGTAGTAGTAGTAGTAACAGTAGCAGTAGTAGCTGCAGGAGTATAATAGCAGTAGCAGCAGCAGCAGCAGTATTAGTAGTAGCAGAAAGTATAGTGTTAGCAGCAGCAGCAGTAACAGTAGTAGCAGTAGTAGTAGTAGTAGCAGTGGCAGTAGCAGTAGGAGGGCGAGTGGAGTATAGTAGTAGTAGTGGTGATGGTGATTGTTTTCAGATAAATGGGGTGATGTCACTCTCTCCGGTAGGGGCGGGCTTAAGGCTTTGTGATGAGGCTAAACAGAAAGATCGAAAAGTAAAATCCACAAATGGGATATTGGAGGATGGAACTGGCCAAGTAGTCCAGTATTATTAATTCCCAACCTTTGTCTCAGATGGAGCAGAGGATGCAGAGGAGGAAGTGAGGGGAACAGAGGATGCAGAGGAGAGGGTCAGAAAAGCAGAAGAGGGGGTCAGAGAATGCAGAGGAGAGGGACAGGAGAAAGGATGATGCAGACGAGAGGGTCTGAGGAACAGAGGATGTAGAAGAGAGGGTCAAAAGGGCACATGACACAGGGAGGATGATCAGAGGGTCAGATGATGCAGAGAAGAAGGTCAGAGGAACAGAGGAAAGGGGCAGAGGGGCACAGGACACAGAGAGGAGGGTCAGAGGAGCAGGGGATGCAAAGGAGAGGGTCAGATGATGCAGAGAAGAGGGTCAGAGGAACAGAGGAAAGGGGCAGAGGGGCACAGGACACAAAGAGGAGGGTCAGAGGAGCAGGGGATGCAGAGGAGAGGGTCAGATGATGCAGAGGAGAGGTTTAGGTTATATTATTGATGTTCTCACAGTAACTTTAAAACCACATTTGTCACTTACTAGCCCTATGTCTCCTTACACCATAGATAGAACGATTATAAATATCACAGTTTAGACCTGTTCATAACTTTATACAAGTTGACACGTTACTGTAGCACCCAGAACGACACCCTCACTTCTGCATTCCCTCTGCATGTTATTTTGGGAGGAAATGTGCACTTCACTTACATAAAGTTAACTAACCCAAAAGTTAGAATACCGTTACTTCATCAAAAACATAGCTGGAGTTGTGTTTTGTTTCATTCAAACTTCTTTGAGTAACTCTATGTTATTAATTTGTCTACATCTTCAAAGCTCAAAATGCTCTGTTCCACCTTGTGATGTCATGAAGTGGTAGTTTTCATGTTAACAGCTCCTTTTACCTTTAGTTCAGTAGAGATTGGCAAACGTGAGGTCTGAAATGATTCTAATGATTCCAAATGATTCTAGTGAAGGTCTATGACATTTAAAAACACAGTGGAGCACTTCCTGTATTACCACATGATGACATCACAAGGTGGAACAGAGTGTTTTCTGTTTGAGAGAAGAACTCACTCTAAATATGCAGGGTTTGTGTGTTAAACATGTGTAAATGAAACAAAACACAACACCAGGCCTGCTTGTGGTGAGGAAACAACATTAAAACATTATAAAAGCAAAAAAACAGAGTAGTAGTTCAAAATAATCCAGGCAGAAATATGCACCGAGTCCTACTGGCCAAAGAGTCTATTTCAGCTGAATCCATTAGGAGTCTGCTCGGTGTCCTCATTTGACCTGATGGAGGAGAACGTTAAAACGTAACTCCTCTGTATGCGTTTAGCAAAGAGGTGGAAAAGGCTAAAGCGAAGTACAATACACGTCTGGAGCAGCAATTCTCCACCAACGACTCTGCTTCTGTCTGGAGAGGGCTTAGGCAAATCACCAACTACAGGCCCAAAGCCCCTCCCGCCGTGGACAACAAACAACTAGCAGAAAAGTTAAACGGCTTTTATGCGAGGTTTGAAGTTTCACACCCCTCCCCCTCCTCCCCCACCATCATGGACATTACCTCCAAACCCACCTCGGACCCCCCCTCCTCCCCCACTGCCCTCACAGTTGTGGAGCAGGACGTGACTAAGCTTTTCAGGAAGCAGAATCCCCGTAAGGCCGCGGGCCCAGACGGTGTCTCTCCTTCCACCCTTAGACACTGTGCTGAGGAACTGGCTCCTGTCTTCACGGACATTTTTAACACCTCCCTGGAGTCATGTCATGTCCCAGCCTGCTTCAAGCTGTCCACCATTGTCCCCGTCCCCAAGAAGCCCAGGATCACTGGACTTAATGACTACAGACCTGTGGCGCTGACGTCTGTAGTCATGAAGTCATTTGAGCGCCTGGTCCTGCACCACCTCAAGTCCTTCACCTCCCCCCTCCTGGACCCTCTGCAGTTTGCCTACAGAGCCAATCGGTCTGTGGACGACGCCATTAACCTGGCCCTTCACTTCATCCTCCAGCATCTGGACTCCCCGGGAACCTACGCCAGGATCCTGTTTGTGGACTTCAGCTCTGCATTCAACACCATCCTCCCTGCTCTGCTCCAGGACAAGCTCGCTCAGCTCAACGTGCCTGACTCCACCTGCAGGTGGATCACTGACTTCCTGACAGACAGGAGACAGCGCGTGCGGCTGGGGAAGAATGTCTCGGACACTCGGACTATCAGCACAGGATCTCCACAGGGCTGTGTACTTTCTCCCCTGCTCTTCTCCCTGTACACCAACTGCTGCACCTCCAGCCACGACTCCGTCAAACTGGTTAAGTTTGCGGATGACACCACCCTCATCGGACTCATCTCGGACAGCGATGAGTCTGCCTACAGGAGGGAGGTGGACCGGCTGGTGTCCTGGTGCAGCAGCAACAACCTGGAGCTCAACGCCCAGAAGACGGTGGAGATGATCGTGGACTTCAGGAAAGTCACAGCCCCCCTGCCTCCCCTCACCCTGACGGACTCCCCCATCACCACTGTGGACTCTTTCCGCTTCCTGGGCACCTGCATCACCCAGGATCTCAAGTGGGAGCCGACCATCAGCTCCCTCATCAAGAAAGCCCAGCAGAGGATGTTCCACCTGCGGCAGCTGAGGAAACGCAAGCTGCCAGTCCAGATGATGGTGCAGTTTTACACGGCCATCATTGAGTCCATCCTCACCTCCTCCATCACTGTGTGGTTCGCTGGGGCCACTGCCAGGGACAGACAGAGACTGCAGCGCATTGTGCGCTCTGCTGAGAAGGTGATTGGCTGCAGCCTTCCATCTATACAGGACCTGTACGTCTCCAGGACTCGGGGGCGAGCAGGCCGTATAGCAGCTGACACCTCTCACCCTGGACATGGACTATTTGAGCCACTTCCCTCTGGCAGGAGGCTACGGTCCATTGGGACCAGAACCTCTCGCCATAAGAACAGTTTCTTCCCCTCTGCTGTTTGTCTCATGAACACTCTATAATATCGGCACTAAACTGGACACTTTATAACACCGGTCACTTTAACAAGCCACTTTGCACTGTTGTTCTGATGCTGCTATTGTACATATTTTTTCCCTTTAAGTATTTCATTTGATTTTTTTAAGCATATCTTTTTAACTTTGTGCATGCTCTTATTTGTATTTGTATTTATTCAGTGTGTTTATGTTGCACTTTTTCACCGTATCAAGTTCCTAGTTTGTGAACTGTGTTCACAGACTATGGCAATAAAAGTCTTCTGATTCTGATTCTGATTCTGATTCTCTGACTCCTACAGCTAATGACTGCCCAGACCGGGACTAATCAGTCTTACATTTAGTCTAGATGTAATTTATATTGTCAAAATCGTTTTATTTGGCGTTAGATGTTCGCTCATTCACGCTGCTGCTGTAGTATCTCCATGGAAACCAGCCAAACTTTTTTTGAGTCTCCTAGCAACGGTGCACTCGCTTCACTGTGCCCGAAACATGGCGCTCGCTAACATCCCCAAGACACAAAGAAACGCCAAGAAACGACGTCTAACGCGACGCAACTTTTGTATGTCGTGATGGAGAGGGCGTTAAACGTGGCACGGGCGCCCGCGCCGAGTCATGACACGGTTTGGTTGGCGGTAAACTCGGTAAAAACGGCCCGGAGTGGCGCCGTTACCTCAGATGACCCCGTGCGTAAAGTGCGGCGGGTGCAGAGACAGACAGACGGAGAGAACAGCGCGCTCTGTTAGTCACTTCGCCTCGATCCAGACACAAAAACCTGACCGGACCCGGGTCTAAACCGGGTCTAACGGGGTCTAACGGGGCCGAGGATGTGAGGAGCCGGCGGGACGGGACCTGACACGACCCCTGTGCTGTCTACGGCAAAGGAACACGGAGTCCTGACTTTAACAAAAGAAACGGACTAAAGAGGAGAGGGGCGAGGAGAGGCACAGTGTACTGCATCTGTGCGGGTTCAAACAAGGATCAGGCGTGAAACTATCCACAGTTATAATACAAATACATCAGAGTTAGAAATTGTTTATGTAGACTATTGAGAAAGTAGGTTGCTAATTATTGCAATAGTGTGGTCCTGGTTTGAGCTGATAGTCCTTATAAATATTTGTTTTAGTTCTGTTCTAGTTCTTGGTCCAGGTTTTGATCAGGGTTCAGTACAAGTGTAGCCTAATTATGATGTGTAGATATATCCCTCACTATTGTAAGGGTCATTTAAGTAGAGCTACCACTCTTACTACCCCTGCTTACTATAACTACTAGGTCTAGATTACTGCTCCTAATACTAACTAATTACTCTATATGGGTTTCACTTTTATTGTTGTAATGCAAATGTTGATTTAGAGCCAACATTGGCTTGCTCTGAGCCCCTTTGCATCATCCATTTCATACTGCCCTCATCAACAGAGCAGACCTAAGAAGGCTTACATTGGAAAAGATCATACAAATAAATATCTAAACATTTGAACAGGAAGCGAAAGCTGAACGTAAACCAGGACCAGACTGTGGCAGACAAAGGATTACATCACAGATAAATATAGACTGCAGCCGAGTTCACCTCACATGACCCCAAAACAGGATAACCACTCTGCCACAGCAACACAGGGAGAACATGCACACTCCACTCAGAGAGATCAGGAGTCGAACCTACAACCTCCTGGTGAGAGAGAGGAGACAGGATAACCACTCTGCCACAGTAACAAATGGAGAACATGCACACACAACCATTGAGACAGGAGACAGGAGGAGACAGGAGGAGACAGCTGGGAGGACGATGATGGTGATGCAGAGATGTTAAACAGACTAAACCTCGGTTGAACTCGGCTGCAGAGATCCTGGGGGAGTTTGGACTAAATGAAAGTCAGAACGATCCCGGCTGCTGCTGCTGAGATGCCACATGCAAAACTAACAAACTGCATTAGACCCAAACACTTTTCACAAGTTTCAGAGTGTTACAAAATTAGGGCACTTGCCGTGGTTGTCACTTGCTTGTCTCCATGGAAACTTTATCTCTGTGATGTACATGTTTCACAGTGTGGCTTTATACATATTTTAATAGACAAGCACGTGACAAACCAGGCCAAGTTACAGGTCAGATCTGTGGAGAGGTGACCCTACTCACAGTCATAATTCATCTTTTCAATTATGTTATGCTGTATGTGACATTTCAGGCAAAGCAATGGCATCTCTATGGAGTTTACTCCTAATACTACTGCTACTTCTTCTACTACTGCTACTATTACTGCTACTGCTAGTACTACTACTATTACTACTGCTACATCTTCTACTACTGCTACTATTACTGCTACTACTACTACTACTACTATTACCGCTACTGCTGCTACTACTACTACTGCTACTTCTTCTACTACTGCTACTATTACTGCTACTGCTACTACTACTACAGCTAATTCTTCTACTACTACTACAGCTAATTCTTCTACCACTGCTATTATTACTGCTACTACTACTACTACTACTACAGCTAATTCTTCTACTACTGCTACTATTACTGCTACTGCTACTACTACTACTGCTACTTCTTCTACTACTGCTACTACTACCACTGTTACTGCTACTGCTACTACTATTGCTACTACTACTATTGCTACTTCTTCTAATACTGCTACCATTACTGCTGCTGCTACTACTACTACAGCTACTATTACTGCTACTACTACTACTACTACTGCAACTGCTACTACTACTACTGCTACTTCTACTACTGCTACTATTACTACTGCTACCACTACTACTACTACTACTGCAACTACTACTAGTTGTTAGTAGTAGTTGCTACTACTACAGCTACTACTACCACTGTTACTGCTACTGCTACTGCCACTACTATTTCTACTACTACTACTGGTACTACTCCTACTGCTGCTACTGCTTGTACTACTGCTACAACACACAGTGTATTGTATTGTAAGTACTAGACTCAATGGTTCACTCGAGGATGCAGATACAAACCGGATGTTGGTTTGAAAGTTTGAATTGAGTCAGACTTTACCTTGCGTGACCTGAGAGCAGCAGACTGTAGCACCAGTGTCAACAAACAGAAAGAGTCCTGGTTTAGACCTGGTTTAGACCTGGTTTAGTCCCGGTTTATTCCCGATTTGGTCTAATACATATTTGTAACCGGATGTGAATTTAGACATTGCCTCACGTGACCCAAGAGGGAGGGACTGCAAATGAGGAATACTGAATTATGAGAGTAATATAGACCTGGTATAGACCTGGTTTAGTCCTGGTTTAGTCCTGGTTTAGTCCTGGTTTAGTCCTGGTTTAGTCCTGGTTTAGTCCTGCTCTAAACCTGGTTTAGTACTGGTTTAGTTCTGATAGATAGCTTTTCTGAATGTACTGACCGAGAAGATTTGGTTTACCTCATGTTACCCATGATGGAGGGACTATAGCACCAATAAAGACTAAAAGAGAAAATTGAAGTTAAAAACATAACAGGGGCAGACCTGGACTAAACCCAAGTACAAAAACACATTCAGAATCTAATGACCTTCAAGGAGTTTGTTGAGTTTGTAAAATATTTTTTTATTTTTTTTTTAAAACATGAATTGATGAAATATCCAGGAGCAACAGGTCGAGTCAGTGCATGCTTATTATTATTTTACATTTTATGAATCCGGTTCACATCTGAGCTGCCTGCAGGAGGATGTGAGTCCAGACATTACCCCACATGATCTGAGAAGGAGGGACTGCAGCCCGATATCAACAAACAAACATAAGCAAGTTAAAGTAACGATGTTAAAAAATAACTAAAGGATCCGGTTTAGTCCAGGTTTAGTCCAGGTTTAGATCTGGTTTAGACTCCTACATAGTTTTAACCGGATGTAAATTCAAACTTTACCCCACATGACCCCGAGAGGGAGAGACTGCAGCCCGATATGAACAAAAAGCACTTCGAGTCCTGATTTAGCCTAGGTTCAGTCCTGGTTTAAATCTGGTTCAGTCCTGGTTTAGCCCTGGTTTAGTCCTGGTTCAGTCCTGGTTTCGCCCTGGTTTAGTCCTGGTTAACATCTGGTTTAGACTCCTACATCGTTATAACCGGGTTTAAGTTCAGACTTAACCTCACATGACCCAAGAAGGACTGCAGCATCAATATCAACAAAAAGCACTTCGAGTGCTGGTTCAGTCCTGGTTTAGATCTGGTTCAGTCCTGGTTTAGCCCTGGTTTAGCCCTGGTTTAGCCCTGGTTTAGCCCTGGTTTAGCCCTGGTTTAGCCCTGGTTTAGTCCTGGTTCAGTCCTGGTTTAGCTCTGGTTTAGTCCTGGTTAACATCTGGTTTAAACTCCTACATCGTTATAACCGGGTTTGAGTTCAGACTTTACCTCACATGACCCAAGAAGGACTGCAGCATCAATATCAACAAAAAGCACTTCGAGTCCTGGTTCAGTCCTGATTTAGATCTGGTTTAGTCCTAGTTTAGATCTGGTTTAGTCCTAGTTTAGATCTGGTTTAGCCTCCTACAGACTTCTAACCGGATATGATTTCAGACTGTAACTCACGTGACCTAAAAGGGACTACAGCACAGATATTAACAAACAGAAAAATCTGAGCAGATTAAAGTAATGTTATAATATATAGTACACTGTGAGCAAATACTTGGTTTAGTCCTGGTTTAGTCCCGGTTTAGTTCTGGTTTAGCCTCCTAAATAGCCAGATGTGAGTTCTGCCTTTACCTCACGTGACCTGAGAGGGAGGTACTGCAGCCTGAATATCAACAAACACAGAAATACAGAATCATAACAATATCAAAATCCTTATTAGGTCTTGTTTTAGCCCTGGTTGTGAAAATGCATTACAAATGACCACTAAGCTTACGTTCAAATGGTACATACTAAAAAAAAACACTAGATGCTTAAGTGTCACTGAGGCTAAAACATCATTATCACAAACAATACGACAGCTCCTGTTAGCTCAGTACATTTAGATACAAGCTCATGTGATTCACACTTTACCTCACATGACCCAAGAGGGGCTGCGGCATTCATATCAACAAAAAGCACAACACTTCGAGTCCTGGTTTAGTCCTGTTTTAGTTCTGGTTTAGTCCTGGTTTAGATCAGGTTTAGACTCCTACATAGTTATAACCGGATGTGAGTTCAGACTTTACCTCATGTGACCCAAAAAGGACTGCTGCACTGATATCAAGAAACAGAAATGTGAGGTAAAAGTAATGTTCATGTATGGTACAGCGTGAGCAAAGACCTGGTTTAGTGCTGGTTTAGTCCTGGTTTAGTCCTGGTTTAGTCCGGGTTTAGTCCTGATTTAGTCCTGGTTTAGTTCGGGTTTAGTCCTGATTTAGTCCTGGTTTAGTCCATTACAGACTAACCGGATGTGAGTTCAGACTTTACCCCACGTGACCTGAGAGGGAGGGACTGCAGCCCGAATATCAACAAAAAGCTAAAGATTTTGATACAGTCCTGGTTTAGTCCATTACAGACTAACAGGATGTGAGTTCAAACTTTACCCCACGTGACCTGAGAGGGAGGGACTGCAGCCCAAATATCATCTAAAAGCTAAAGATTTTGATACAGTCCTAGTTTAGTCCTGGTTTAGTTCTGGATTTAGTCCTGGTTTAGTTCTGGTTTTAGTCCTGGTTTAGTCCTGGTTTATTCCTGGTTCAGTCCTGGATTAGTCCTGATTTAGTCTTAGTTTAGTCCTGCTTTAGTCCTGATTTAATCCTGATTTAGTCCTGGTTTAGTCCTGGTTTAGTCTGTATAACTTCGTTAAGACATGATTTAGGTTTTGTCCAATTTCTATTTTATTACGTTATTTGTAAAGAATTTAACTCAAAGACGTTAACTTTGTGCTAATCTACAAAAACAAAATCCTTAAATGTCCGATGCTTAAATCCTTACAGTGGATAATCCGGGTCACATCAGTCCACAGACTCACACTAAAGCTGTTCGTTTACCTCATGAGAGCAGCAAAATATCAACAAAAAACAAATACAGCCATGTTATATAAGAGTAAGACTCAGAGGTATCTTTATTTAATCCTGCTTCAGCCCTGGTTTAGTCTGGGTTTAGTCCTGGTTTAGACCTGGTTTAGTCCTGGTTTAGTGCTGGTAAAGTCCTGGTATTGTCCTGGTTTAGTCTTGCTCTGTATTTCTATCCTATTCTAAATATTTCTGATTGTTTTTCTCCCAAATATAATGTCCCCATTGAACAAAGTCAACATGAGGGCAGTATAAAGACGAGAAGAGGTCTATGTTTAGTTACAGTTCAGTGAAAGTCAAATAAATAAGAGGGTCGTGACCTTTGCACAGTGCTACTCAAGTGGTCAAATGAGAACTAACAGGAATTAACCAGGGCCAGGACTGAACCAGGACTATACCAGAACTGAACCAGGACTAAACAAGGACTGAAGGAGGACTAAACCAGGACTAAGCCAGGACTGAACCAGGACTAAACCAGGATTGAACCAGGACTAAACAAGGACTGAACCAGGACTAAACCAGGACTGAACCAGGACTGAACCAGGACTAAACAAGGACTGAACCAGGACTATAGCAGGACTGAACCAGGACTAAACCAGGACTGAACCAGGGCTGAACCAGGACTAAACAAGGACTGAACCAGGACTGAAACAGGACTGAACCAGGACTGAAACAGGACTGAACCAGGACTGAAGCAACACTACACAAGGACTGAACCAGGACTAAACCAGGACTAAACCAGGACTGAACAGGACTAAACCAGGACTGAGCCAGGACTAAACCTTGACTGAGCCAGGACTAAACCAGGACTGAACCAGGACTAAACAAGGACTAAACAAGGACTGAACCAGAACTAAACCAGGACTGAACCAGGACTAAACAAGGACTGAAACCAAGACTAAACCAGGACTGAACCAGGACTAAACAAGGACTGAAACCAAGACTAAACCAGGACTGAAACTGATTTAAAAATAAGACAATATATAATAGTGGCAGTGATGGTTCAGTTTCATTTTTAATTTGTCCAATTGTATTTATTTGTAAGTATCGTTATCATTAGTTTGATGCATGCACATTTGCACATGCACATTCAAGAGACCAACCCTCTTCTATCTTTTCTCATCATAAATAGCTGGTTTAAATATTCATCAACCTGTTTAAAACCCTCTATGTTCAAATAAATATGAATCTATTTTGTTGCATTTTAACAAAATAGATTAAATAAACATTAACCCTTTGTATTTCCTCCCCGTATTGTGACCAAACCTGAGTGCTTGCGTTTGTCTCTTTTGTCCACCACGGGTCTCCGTAGCAGCGCTGGAGTAAACCCAGTGAACCCAGTGCTGTTGTGGACTGGAAATGTGACTGGCTTAGGGGGGAGTGGGAGGGTGGGTGTGGCCACAGTGGGAGAGTGGGTGTGGTTTGATGGCTGCACGTGTCCGCTGTTTACAATCTGCTCTGCTCCCTGCACCAGCCAGCCCCACCAGAGGCTCCAACGCGGCTAAAATACAGAAAATCACACAGAGGAGAGGTCCAAAAGAGGGTTAAAGGGTTAATGTACAAGATGGTGCAAAATTAACTGCCTACCGCAAACATAATAAAAAATATATAATAATCATTATTGGTATTTTTAGACAGATTTGAACTGCTTCTGGTTGGATTGGCTCCAAAATGTTGCACAGTAGAGTCCACACATGGCCATCTACCACATTTTAATCACCAAATTGTAAATGGGTTTTTAACACAAAACAACTGTCCAATAATCATGTCATTGCATTGCATGAAATCATGAAAAGATCTTTCACTACTGACAGTGCTACATCCAAGTTATTGATCCATTCTATCAATTAATAGGCTAAGTACACATTCTACACTGGCAGCACTTCCATTCAAACTCAAAATCTGATTATAACTATATGTTGAGGTTATTAAAATGATGTAATCAGCACAATCTAACATGAGGAATTCAACCTGATAATGGATCCCCCAGATTACTCACTCTTGATTTTGTGGTTATTATGTTATTTAAAGCAGACCTATTCTGCAAAATCAAATTAAGCAAATTATATTTAGGGTCATTTGTGCATGTTTGAGTAGTCTTTAATGGCTTATTTTCAAGACGCCTTACTGGCGATAAACCCCTTGTTTCTTTTATTAAGTCATTTTAGATGAATATTGCAATTTAATATGTCTAAATTATAACATATTGATCCATGCGTGTCATAGATTATAACTATAGAGCAGACACAAGCACAATAGGTCTTCTTTATATAATCTCAAAGGTCCAGAAATCAAATAATACTCATGTGGGTGCATGTAAACATAGCCACTGTTTCACGTGTTTTACAGAATAACAATTTGAATATTTCAACTAAAATTACTGCTAAATTGGCCTATGCAGAGTAACTGGAGTGTCCTATAGTCAGGGCGTAGTAAACATTAAAGTGGGCAGCATTTACTGTCCAGGCTGCAGTCCTGCTCCAGACACTGTTGTTCAATGATTGTGTCTGCTGTTTTTTCCTTTTTTCTCCCTCTGCAGTGGCCTGTCTCACACTCATCTGTGTCCTAGTGTATTCACATAAATCCTGTGCAGGATATTGACTTGTTTTCCTGGCATTCACTGAAACAAAGAAGCACAATACATCAGCATTATAAAGATAAACATGAACCAGAATGCGCATTACATTTTAACGACACGCATTTATCGTTTTGTGGTTTTAATGTGTAGTTATAAACTGGTTATTAGACAAGTTCTAATCATGTTATGACTGTTATTTTTGCTTTTATATGTGCTCTCTTAGCAAAATTTGTGCCTAATTAAATAAAATGGCGCATTATAATTCAGTTATGTCTATTGTGTGTGTTAGTTTAACCATGTTTAAAAAAATGTTTATCTGTTTTCACTTCTAGTCCTGGAAAATTCTTTGTTGCTAGGGTATTTTGGTGATCTGATAACTTTCTCAAACATAACACGTTTTGTATCACTGGGATCACGTTTTCCTGAAAATATAATATGTAAAATGATGTATTTAGTTATAGTTATGTATATTAGCTATTGTATTGGTTATTAGCCAAGATGCACTGATGGCTTTGCGCTAGCGTCCTATCTGCTAACACAAGGTATATGTCTATAAATAGGAAAAATTAGCTTTTATTATTTTCTGACCTTTATCGTCTCCTCCTAGTATATAAAATGTAATATATATTTAATTATAATATAGTTTTTTGTCATGTTTTGATGCAGTTTGTACGATATTTCTATAAGTTTTGAAACGGTTGTTGCTAGCCTAACGTCTGTTTTGACTCCTAACGGCTCATTCTTTGTTACTGTGTGAACGTGGTGTTTTCCAGGACTCTTTTCGCAGTAACCGTGCAGTTTGCCCCTCTTTTCGGGACTTTTTCCCTGTATTTTTCGCCTTTCTCCGGAGCTCCGCAGTCGCCGCCCGGCCTTCCCCCCCAACCTTTCCCCCAGTTCGAGTGCACTGTGTCGGGTTCACCGGGTTTACTCTGACACCGCTGACTCCCGAGCCCGCCCCTCCGCAGCCACGCACCCCGCCTCGGCCAATCACAGCGCGCCCACGTACTGATCACGCAGCTCCGCGCCGCTGATTGGCCGGGCCCCGCTACACCTATACCGCGGATTGGCTGGTTGTTACCACCCGCCAGACTCGCTGTGAATTTTGTTTCCCTTCGTTTTTCTGATTATTTTTTTTAATTTTCCGTGTCGGAGCTCTCAGCTGAAACGGGGGCAGGGAACGGGTCCGCACAGCCGCCTCCCGAAGCTTTCACGTGGGTTTGGATTCGCTTTGTGGCCGCTGAAGCCTCCAGCCCGGCCCGCGCTCGTCCCGGTCCACCTCCACCTCAGTTTCCCACAGTTTCACCTGGGTTTACCCCGAGGAGAGCACTCTTCCCACGGACTCCAGACTTGGACCCCTCCTGCCAGGTCAGTCTGCGCTTCCTTCCCATCCTAAAAGCACCTGTTCCGGCGTTTCTGAGCAACTTTCCCCGGTGTTTGTGCTTGTTTGCAGCGCTCCCTCCGCCGCTGTGTGCCGTAGTTATTTAAATAATTTTGGGGAGGTTTATATGAGGACACGCTCTGGTTTGGCTCCGTACAGTCGCTCTAATGACTGCAGTGAGCGGAGTCTGCGCTCATTCTGCGCTGGACAATCTGGGACAATGTGGACATGCAAACGACCTTAAGAGCTGCTAATCACATTTAATTAACACAACAAAACTAACTTTATAAAACGAGCAGACGAGGTAAGTGAGGCAGGTTTTGGGCTTTGATTTAGTGTCTGATGAAATAGAATAGACAGACTTAACATCTTAAAACAACTTTAAAAACATTGTAGCGCAATGTGGGCTACGCTGAGTGATAATTGTGCATAAAATGCGTTATATTTGATACATGTGTGGACCATTTAAGGGAAGACAAAGATGAAAATAGCACAACAACAGTGACAGCTGGGTCAAATGTGGTTTGATTTGCTTTGACTTTACAAAACTAAAATTGAAATTTTGAGTTTTGTTGTCAGAAAATGTTCTTCTTCAGGGGTGGTATTGTTCAAGTGAATAGAAGACTTGGGAAACTGTACTGTAAAGAGTGATAATTAAACTAATAAGGGAGCTAGGAAACGAGGGAGGATCCTAGTGTTTTGTAGTCTAAGAAAACAAAGGAGACAAGAAGGAGAGAGATTAGTTAAGGGTGCAAAGAGGGAGGGAGGGTTAGGTGCATTCTTGGACAATCATGAAGATTGTGGTGTTAGGATTTTTGAAGACAAGACTGTACTACAAAGTGAATTTGATTGATAATAGAAATATGCAAAGTAAGGAGGGAGGATTCAAGGACACAAGTTAGGAAGGAAGGAAGGAAGCAAAGTTAACAAAAGATGATAATGCGAAAGTCTGGAATTTGATGAGTGGGCACATGCACGGAGTTGGGATCAAAAATGGAAAAAAAAGAGGAATTACTGAGAAGAAAATGTGGTTTACTGAGGAATTTGACATAAGGACAATAAGGCTACAGTGTCATATGTGGATAAAAACGGAGGGATAGCAGAATGGTGTAGGACAGATGAGGACACTGCAAGTGTTTGAGCAAACATCTAAAATAAGAAATGGAGTAGGAAGTGAAGAGGGAAGATTTAAGGAGACCAGACAAAAGAGCTGGGTCTAGTCCTGGTTTAGTCCTCATTTTACTCACAACATTAAAACCAATTAGAGGAGAAACAAAAACTTTTCCAATTTTTTTTAAAATCGTGGTTTAGTCCTAGCTTTAGACCTGGTTTAGTTCTCAGATCTGTTGTGGTGTGTTGTCATGCTCAGAGGGACGCATTGGAAAAGCTTTGTCCTTGGTTTATCTCAATTGAAAAACGTTTTTTTTCTTCGCGCCAAAAATTCAACAGGTTGGAGTCGAGGCAACAATAGAATCTGCAACTTGGAGTTTGATACTAGAAATATAATCAGTTACTGTAGACTACAAGTAATTTATGGTCTACTCCTGGTCTACTCCTGGTCTACTCCTGGTCTGCCCCTGTTCTGCTCCTAGTCTACTCCTGGTCTACCCCTAGTCTACTTCTGGTCTACTTTTGGTGTACTCCTGGCCTACTCTTGGTCTACCCCTAGTCTACTCCTAGTCTACTCCTAGTCTACTTCTGGTCTACTCCTGGTTTGGAGTCCTGGTCTGGAGTCCTGGTTTAGTGGTCTACTCTTGTCTGTCTATTTTTGTTTCTTTTCTTTTTTTTCTATTGAAAAGTTGACTATTGTGTAGTCAAGTTTGAGTCGTTTTTGAGTCCTGGTTGAGTCCTCCAGCAGTCTATAGTGTAAGCCTATAGTGAAGTACACCGTGTTCCCTGCATAGAGCTTCACTGTTGCACCTCTGAATGAAGAGAGCAGCCGGCTCAGACCCAGGACTCAACCAGGACTCAACCAGGACTCAACACCAGGGTCTAAGCACCAGGGTCCCAAATATGGCACCCACATTTCAACAGATTGCAAAAATCATCTCCTAGTTTGAGAAATAGGTCTTCAACTAATAATTATTGTTGACTAGTTAGCAATGATTTTCGAAGAGAAGGCCGGTTATTTGCTGTAACTTGAGATGTTTTAAATCCATTTTAAGTAGATAAAGATACAAATATGCTTGCTGAAGGCCTCTAGAGAGAGATTTATGCGAAAACTATTATTATTGCCAAAAAAGACAAATAGTTTATTCACATAACTAGTATTCAGATCTTTATTGATTATTGTAACAACCCTGTTTGTGCAAAGCATGACTGGTCATGCTGGTCCAGTACTGTTTTTTAATCCTTGTTAAATCATTTTTAGTCATGGTTTGGTTTAGTCCCTGGTCTAGTCCTGGTTTGGTCCCTTGCTTAGTCCTGAGCTAGTCCTGGTCCAGTCCCGGTCAGGTCCTGATTTAGTCCTTAGTTTAGTCCTGGTATAGTCCTGGTATAGTCCTGGTATAGTCCTGGTTTAGTCCTGGTTTAGTCCTGGTTTATTCCTGGTTTAGTCCTGGATTAGTAGTTGTATAGTTCAGGTTTAGTCCTTGTTTAGTCCCAGTTTTGTCACAGTTTAATCTCAGTTTAATCCTTGGTCTGGTTCCAGTTTAGTCCTGGTTTAGTCTTTGGTCAGGTCCTGATTTAGTCCTTAGTGTAATCCTGGTATAGTTCAGGCTGATTTAGTCCTGCTTTAGTCCTGGTCCAGTCCTGATTTAGTCCTGGTTTAGTCCCGGTTTAGTCCTTGGTCTGGTCCAGTCTCTTTGTGAATCCTCAGCTGCCTCCGTGTGTTTTTATTTTTTTGCTCTTGGACCAATGAGAGCACGATGACATCATCTGTTTCCGCAGCGTTCACTGCCCAAGAGTCAAACACGTTTCACAGATTTTCACTTCAATTCGACATTTTCTTTCACAATTGATCAACACTAAACCTGAATCTTTGAGAGCAGTGTCTTATTATTATTATCATTATGTCTGTAGATGTTTTATAAAAGATTCTCTGTTCTGTTGTTCTGTACAGTCATGAATACACTAAGGCCACATTTAGCTCTAGTCTCAGTTTAGTCCTGGTTAAATCCTAGTCTAGACCTGATTTTTGGCCTGGTTTAATCTAAAGTGATTAGTTCAGCTGGTTGAAACATTTGCTCTCTAACCAGAGGTTTGATGGTTCAATCCCAGATATCAGCTGTGCTGTTGTTATGTCCTTGGGCAAGACACTTCCCAAGTCTTGTCTCTGATTGTGGGATTGTAGGATGGTCCAAAAATGCTTTTTTTTTTTTTTTGGTGATATCCAATAATATCCATAGAATAACATCCATAATATGTAACTCTTTTGCCAAAAAATAGTCAAAGAAAAGCATGTCTTTTTTTTTTTTTTTTTTTTTTTTCTGTTTTTATTGCACATACTCTTGTTTGGCCTGGAGGAGGGCCTCTTCCTACTTGTTTCAATGGAGATGTTGTTCCTTTGGTTATAATATTCCACAGTTTGGCATTAAACTCGTCTGTCCATGGGGAATGTTATGAAGTATGGTTTTAACTTTCTGTTTCCATGGAATCATGCTGGTGAAGTGCCACCTCCAAAAAGGTCACATGTTTTATCATTAAATTATAATAAAGTTAAAAAAGTGACTTTTCACTAAACAATAAAATGTAACAAAATGTATGTAATTTTCCATTTAAGTTGAACCTGTGTGACCCCTCTCTCTCTTCGCAGGTTGGACCAGGTCTTTAAGGTCTAGACATGGACTGGAGGCCGTACCCTGACCTGGAGGCGGCCGAGGTCCTGGTCAGCATGAGCTCCTGGGGTCAAAGTTCACATAAGCTCCGCCCCCTGACCCCGACATGTGACTCGTGCGACTCACTCCACCTGGAGCCAAGCGGCGAACACCGCGACCTGGTGGCCCTCTCCTCCCTGGTACAACTCTTGACAAGTTTAGACCAGGATTAGTCCCTGGTGTAGGCTCTGGTTCAGCCCTGGTTTAGGCTCTGTTTTAATCCTTAGTTTTGTCCTGGTTCAGTACTTATTTAAAGTGCCTGGTTTAGTCCTGTAGTCCTTGGGTCAGTCTTGGGTTTAATCCCATTCATTGTTCTGGTTTAGTCCTGGTTCAGTCCTGCTTCAGTTCTGCTTTAGCCCTGGTTTAGTCCTCATTTAGTCCTGACTCTTTTTTCTCTTTCTCTTCAGTGCATGACTCCTCCTCACAGTCCGAGCTTCGCTGAGACTTCAACCACACCTGTTCTCACCTGCTCTCCCCCTAAACCCCTGCTGCCCCGCCCACTCTTCACCACAGAAACCACCACTTCCTGCTCACTTCCTGTTTACGCAGACGTGGCCCCTCCCACTCTGAGTCGCGCCATGGCAACCAGCGTGATCCGTCACACAGCCGACACAAATTTCCTGCCGAAAAACGTTCTGGAAAGCTCCAATGTCCTGATAACTCCGCCCACTCTGCTGCCACAAAGTGCTCCAAACGTCACTCCTGAACCACAAGAAAACCATACCCCCAGTACGCAAGATGCACCCATTTTAACCCCTGAGCCCCCAACGCTGCAACTAAGCGCTCCCACCATACCCCAACCAGCCGCCATCTTGCAAAATTCTGCTCCGATCTTGTCCATGGAAGCTCTAATTGAAAGCAGTACTACGAGTCAGCTGAATAGCACTCCCAGTGTGCAGAGTGCGGCTACAAATCCGGCGCCGAACGCTCCAGTCCTGTTCCAGAACGTTCTGCAGTCTCTTCCTAGCTCCAGCACTTTGCCAAATAGTGCTCCCATTGTTGCCCCAGTCTCCTCCAGTCTGCCAAATAACGCTCCCGACAACAACAACAACAGTGCACTTCCCACAGACTCTGCCTCCCACACGGCCGAATGCCCAACTGCAGAGCCGGTATCGTGCTCCCCAGCCCTGCCCCCTCATGTAGTCCCACCCCCTACGACAGCCCCACCCTCTCCTCTGCTGTGCCAAGTCATTCCGGTCAGTGGGAGGTCAGGAGTCATCTCGGCCATAGTTCAAGGGTCACCGAAGCAGATCCTGGTCAGCTCTGGAGTGCCTCAGGGAGCCGTGATGCTGGTCGTGCCCCAAACACAGGTGGGCTTATAATCCTGGTTCATTCCCTGGTTTAGTCCTGGTTTAGTTAATGGTTTAGTTTTGGTCTGACCCTGGTTCAGTCCCTGGTTCAGTCCCGCTTCAGTCCCTTGTTCAGTCCCTTGTTCAGTCCCTTGTTCAGTCCTGCTTCAGTCCTGCTTCAGTCCTGCTTCAGTCCTGCTTCAGTCCCGCTTCAGTCCCGCTTCAGTCCCTTGTTCAGTCCCTGGTTCAGTCCTTATATTTTCTTTGAACAGGTTGGCTCTCGGGGAAATGCGGTAGTAACCAAGCTCCTCCCACTGGCTCCGGCACCGGTGTACGTCGCCACGGGAACGGGCCCAGGAAATGGCATCTCCACGGTAACGCCAGCGGTGGAGTTCTCGCGGCGACGGAACTACGTGTGCTCCTTCCCTGGCTGCAAGAAAACCTACTTCAAGAGCTCACACCTGAAAGCACATCTGAGGACGCACACAGGTGAGGTCTAGGCCTGGTTTAGCCCTGGCGTAATCCTAATTTAGTCCTGTTGTAGTCCTGGTCTAGTCCTGGTCTAGTTTTGGTCTAGTTCTGGCCTGGTCCTGGATAATCCTGGTTCATCCCCGGTTTAGTCTTGGCCCAGTTGTGAATTGGTTTAGTCCTGCTTGAGTCCTGGTGTAGGTCCTGGTTTAGTTCTGCCTTAACCAGGACTACACCAGAGACTAAACCAGGACTAAACCTTGGTTTAGCCCTTGTGTAGTCCTGGCTCAGTTCTGGTGTAGGTCCTGCTTTAGTCTTGGTTTCGTCCTGGTTTATTCCTAGTTTAGTTCTGGCTCAGTCTTGATTTTGTGCAGTTTTATTAGTCCCGTTTTTAGTCCTGATGTATCTAACCCTCTGTTCTTTGTCTTTAGGGGAGAAGCCGTTCAGCTGTGCGTGGGAGGGCTGTGATAAGAAGTTTGCTCGCTCGGATGAACTGTCGCGCCATCGTCGCACTCACACAGGAGAGAAAAAGTTCGCCTGCTCTGTGTGCGAGCGCCGCTTCATGCGCAGTGATCACCTGACCAAGCACGCACGCCGCCACATGACCGCCAAGCGATCATCATGGGCAACCGGCGCCATTGGCCAATCACAGCGTGCTGGCCTCACAAAGACCAACTGAATCTAACGCTCCGGGACCACTCTGAAGTCCGGGCATTCCGCTCGAGTCGCATAGGAAAGACTGTATCCGTGGGTTTCAGTTTCAGTTATAGGTGCCATTTTGAGTACAGGTGACTGTTCAGAAGATAGAATATTTTGTTTTCGATTGCTCATTGCTATGGCGACGGTCCTAACTTTCAGTCTGAAACCCATGGATAGAAAACAACTCTTAGCCCCTGTATAAAATAATAATATAATGTTTAATATTGCACCTTAGAAATTAAATGGGCATTGCGTAACTTTTCTGATGGAGGGTTGGCCACTTGCTCATCTCCATGGGGATGTTGACACTTTATCTGCAGTGTTCCACAGTATGGTATATCCATCTCCATGAAGATGAACATGTGATGCCATACAGCTAAGTTATAGTTCAGATCGGTGGAGAGGCGACCCCGTTTGCATATTTTTTAAAGGTATATATGGGCAATAAAAACATGTGCAATTGAATAAAGGAAATTGGATCAGTTTAATGCCATACTGTTAAAATTTCCAGGCAAATATATAACATTTCCATTGACATAAGCTGGTAACGCTCAATCAGAAAAGTTACGCAGTGCAGTGCAGAGAGATTGGACTTTGGAAAATGGGGACACAATATTGTAACTTACGGTTAAACTATGACCTTTAACCCTCGAGCGTAGCGCCTGGGATTTAGCGAGTCCCGAGCACTCAGGACGGTTTCCAGCCAGTTCAGCCTTTTCTTACAACACAACAGAGGAACCGTGAGGCTGCGACTGCATTTAAGATGTGAAAAAAACATTTACAGAAACGTTTTAGTCCAGGAGAGAGGAGCAAAGAGGATCTAATGCACTTTTAGAACAAATGCTCTGCGTTCCCACATTCAGAATCCTTCTACTTTAACCTGAACTGACACAGGTCAGAATTCTCAGGTGGAGTCTCTGTGTAACTGTCAGATACAGATGTGTTGACCTTGTTCATGGTTAATATCTCTGTAATCTTTGGACCTATCCACATGAAACAAAAACTGAAACAAAGATCAACATCTTCTCTGTGACCATGAGCGAAATGCTAACTTTTTTCACAATAGCTTCAGAAAGTGGTGCCATTTTTCAACCCCAAAGACATGATTGTAGTCATATTAATCTTATAGCTTGAAGTCCTTTCAACTGGCAAGTTTGTGTAGCTGATCCCAAACTAATGAGGAGGTTTAACATTTGTGGGTCAGACGCTTGGACATTTCTTTTAAAAACAGTGACTTGTCCATAAAATTATATAGACTCCACCCTCCATCTGAAACTATGACATTATCATAGAACGTGAATGCAACCTGTATTTTCACAAAACTAGTCCTGGTTTAGTGTTGGTATATATTTTTGTTTACACACATCAAAGCCTCAAACTAGCACAATAAACCATCCTTTATTGTTAAAGGTCCTATATTACACAAAATGAACTCTTATAAGCCTTGTTTTAATGCTGTTACCTCCTCAAAAACAGTGGAGCACTTCCTGTATTACCACATGACAGAACTCAGCCTAAATCTGCAGGGTTTGTGTGTTAAATGTGTGGATGAAACAAAACACAACTCCAGGTCTGTTTGTGACGAGGAAACTACATTAGAACATAGATTAGAAAATAGTGTCATATAGGACCTTTAATTGAAGTTGAAAAGTTTCTTTAGTCTACAAGTGCAAATATGGCTCTATCATAATTCAAATTTCATTATTATTATCTAAACGCAGTCGCAGCCTCTTTCCGCTCAACTCAGGATCTTGTTATTTTTGCCACAAGCATTTTTCTGTTACTCTGAGGAGGAAGGAGACAACATGGCTGCTACTACTAAAACTACAACACACATACCTGACAATGCACTGGATTTTTTAAATAAACAACAGATATTTCCGCTGTTTTTGTACTTTTCTGTATAATAAAAAAAAAATCATGTTTACTCCATTTTGTACAGGTTAGAAACGTATGCACTCTTTTTTAAGTTTTGCCAAAGCTTTTATTAATATTGTTCATTTCTGTTGGTCTGTTTTGTGTAAATATTTGTATATAGATGTATCTATTTGAATGTTAAGTGTACCGCATTATGGTCGTATTCCTCACTGTGAGACTACCTATTGTAATTATGACTATTTAAAAACAGAGAGCATTTGTTGAGCTGTTTTTTTTTTCCATTGGCCCATAGTGTAGCCAGGACATGAAAATACCTCATGATATTAAATGTTTATCATCTTATAATATGGTAATAAAGCATTTCAGAACATTTGCCTGTAAACGTCAGTTAAGATTAAGGCTCTTTTTACAAATAAAATATAAAGTTAAAATGTGTTGTGGTTATTTACTATGAGTATGTACAACTTAAAAGAGTCCATATTATTTACTCTAAGTTATAATGCTGTTTCCTCTTCACAAACAGACCTGGAGTTGTGTTTTGAACAACAACTGGACACAAAAATAAAATGACTGGGTCTATGATGCACTTAAGAATGGCTCTCCCAATATACCAGGTCCAAACCAGATTTAAATTCAGACTTGGATGTCACACTTTTGTCCTAGTTCTGTGGCAGAGCCAAGTTTAACCCTCTTTACTGTCCTGTGATGTTTCATAAGCAACAGAAACCTGGTTTAGTTCTAGTTCAATTCTGTTTCAGTGCTGGTTCAGTCCTGGCTTAGTGCTAGTTTAGGTCCTGATTGAGGTCCTGGTTCAGTCCTGGTTCAGTCCCGAGCGCTCTGGTTCTTCCTCTCTTGAATATGGGTCACATTCTGCGGTGTAAGGCCGTAAACACGTCTCTCAAATCGGGTTAACTCTTAAGTAAAGCCGCGACAGGTCTCTGGAAGTCTCTGCGGCTCTACGCGGTTACACAAGCCGCTCTGTGCGCTCCATGCCCCGGCCTCTCTGCCCGCGGCGCCCGGTAACAGCGCTCTGCCAATCACAGAGCAACTCCCGGTGGGCGTGACCAATCATAGCCTCGGATTCTGTGACGCCACAACCCTCAATGTTCTGCCACACTGACCGACATTCAGACCAAGCCCGGACTGAAACAGGACTGAACTGGGACTGAAACGGGACTGAAACAGGACTGAAACAGGACTGAACCGGGACTGAACCGGGATTGAAACAGGACTGAACCGGGACAGAAACAGGACTGAACCGAGATTGAAACAGGACTGAAACAGGACTCAACCGGTACTGAAACAGGACTGAAACAGGACTGAAACAAGACTGAAACAGGACTGAACCGGTACTGAAACAGGACTGAAACAAGACTGAAACAGGACTGAAACAGGACTGAACCGGTACTGAAACAGGACTGAAACAAGACTGAAACAGGACTGAAACAGGACTGAACCGGGACTGAAGAAGGCCTAAAGCAGGACTGTACCAAGACTAAAACGGGATTAAAACAGAAACTAAATCGGGGCTAAACCAGGTTTAAAGCAGGATTAAACCATGACTAAAACAGGACAAACTTTCGTGGCTCGTGCCATAGACAAGGCGGTCTGCAGAGACACCATGTGGACAACAGGGGAACAGCAGGTTTTTCTACATACGTGGAAAACTCAAACATCACATTTTACAGTGAAAAGGTGTAAAAAATTAAAAAGAGCTTTACTTTATGATCGTATTGCACATTCATGAGCACTTCTTTGCTCCCTCAGACCTTTAAGTAATGTATCTGTGAAAAACACGCGGAAAAAACTGCATTAAACTGAAGTCACGTGAATATTGTGGGCGCATGCGCATGCTCACACCCGGAAGTCGGGGGAACCTACTTATCATTTGAGTGAGGTCTGGGTCAAAACTAGTTTGTAAAAATGTGCAAAAGGCGCACACTGAGAGCTCTAGTGCAGGAGCGGCTGACTGCGGCTGCGGAGGAGATCTTTGCGCTGTTTGAGAGGACGATAGCGGAGTATGAGGAGGAACTGCGCCGCTCCAAAGAGGAGAACCAGAGGAGCCTGAGAGGCCCGCTGCAGACCGCAGACCGGGACAAGCAGCTCGTGAAGCCAGCACCAGATAGGTTCCACAGTGCAGCTTTAAATCCAGGTAGGACTTTTTCGTGGCCAGTTCGTGCACAGGTGTGTGTCGCACCTTTGTTTAGCTGCTAATGGAGCTACGGCTGTCTCCTGTCGAGTTGTGACTCGGACTGATCATATTTACTTTATCACGGACAAAAGAAAAGACTCATTATTTAGAACATGTGAATTTTAAGAAGAGCTTTGTACTCTCTGAACAGCAGCAAGTACAAGGTCAAACACAGCTCCCAGTGTCTCCCATAGATTTGGTTAAGATTCTGGTGGCACAAATTATTTTTATTTGAATAATTTCACTATATATGTATTTTATTGCTTATATTTAATGTTTAAGCATAATTTCTTTCGTCTTTTCATAAGTTTATGATAATACAATAAGTAACCAAGTCTAATTTTGTTATTGCAATGTATAGTCCAGGTAATTTAGATTCTGAGGGCCATTATAATCTGCTGTATTATTGAAAAACACTGGCTCCTCATTCCCACACTCTCCTGCAGGTGACCAGATGCCCTGGCTGAGTCCTGGTCTGAAGCAGGAATCCCCAGAGACTCCACAAGTGAAAGAGGAGCCAGAGGAGCCAAGGGTCAAACAGGAGGAAGAGCAGCAGCCAGTGTAGCTCCACCATTTAAACTCATCGAATACTGTGTCACTCACACTGCACATTTCACTGACTCCACATCTGTGCATGATTTTACAGGCCTGTCCCCGAGTCCAGCATTGTGTGTGTGAAGACAGAAGAGTCCTCATTGCTTCAACAAAGACAAACTGAGCCCAACGAAGAGGAGACACAGAGAGGAGACATCAGTGCAGGGACCACAACTGCTGTGGACACTGGAGACATCTCAGGAACAGCTGTAAGGACTGAAAATGACAAACACCAGTGTCCCTTTTGTACCAAGAGTTTTGGGCATCGACTGTTTTTAGAGAGACACATTAGAGTTCATACTGGAGAGAGACCTTACAGCTGTCCAGTCTGTGAAAAAACATTTGCCCAAAAGATAAATGTACGATCACATATGAAAATACACTCAGGAGAGAAACCATTCAGCTGTTCAGTGTGTGAGAAAACATTTACTCAAAAGACACACCTTACGTCACACATTAGGACTCACACAGGGGAGAGGCCTTACAGCTGTACAGTCTGTAATAAGGGCTTTGCTCTGAAAGGAGGGCTGCACACACATATGAGAACGCACACAGGTGAAAAACCCTACAGCTGTTCAGTGTGTATGAAAACATTCTCCCACAGGACGACACTAGTGTCACACAGAAGAGTTCACACGGGAGAGAGACCCTTCAACTGTCCAGTCTGTAACAAAGGCTTTGCGGAGAGCTCCAATCTCACGAGACACATCACGACTCACTCAGAAGAGAGACCATTCAGCTGTTCAGTCTGCCGTAAAACATTTGCCAGTAAGAGAATCCTCAGAGTCCATGGAAAAACTCATTCAAGTGAAAAGGCTCATACAAGAACTCATGCCAATGAGAAACTGTTCAGCTTTACAGAGCAGGACTGATGTGTGACCTGGTTTACAGTTAATATCTCTGTAATTACTGGACCTATCCGCATGAAACAAAAACTGCCACAAAGCTAATTATCAAGTGTAAAAGTGTATTAATCCAGAAGTAGACATTTTTAATGCCTTTTTAAACAGATTTATTATTTTTTTATTTTGAGTCTGTGCCAAGAGAATACGACAGAAAAGCACAATTCTGTAAACTTATGAACCCACCTCCATTATAACAGTTTCCTAATTTGTGTGTGCTTATGTTTGATGTAATAATGTCCATCGCTCAAGATAAAAATAAACTGTCCGCATCAATGCAGAATAATACTTTTGTTTTTAAAAATCCTATATTACACAACATTGACTCTCATGAGCTTTAAGCCATGTTATAATGCTCTTACCTTTTCAAAAACAGACCTGGAGTTGTGTTTTGTTTCGTTCACACATGTTTGAGTAACACCTTATTATTAGTCTGTCTACATCTCCAAAGCTCAAAATGTTCTGTTCCCACCTTGTGATGTCATGATGTTAACAGCTGTTTTTAGCCTGAACTGATTTATTCTACTGGAACAGGTCTAAACTCTCAGGTAGAGTTCTCTGTGTAACTGTTGGATTAAAGATGTGTTGACCTTTGACCTTGTTTATGGTTAATCTTGCTGTAATTACTGGGCCTATCCATATGAAACAAAAACTGGCACAAAGTTTAATGTCTTCTCGATCAGTGTAAATAAATAAAAGTCAAATGTTTTGTTTTTAAGCCATAATAACACGTTATAGTTATAAGGGATATAACTTGTCCATAGAGCAACATGACTCCAGACATCATCCAATTACAACATGATTTTCCGTATTAAATGTTGTACTTTGTGTTCTATTCCATGTGTGTTATATGTGTGTAATCCTCAGTGTGCAGTAGGTTCATAGTGGTCCATGGGTGTATACTAGTCTATGTGTCTTATACTTGTGAAACATATATTCAAAAAACATCATTATAAACATATTCAGGAAAGGTTCATTTCTGTCCTGTCAATGGGACTGTTTAAGCATCCTGTTCAAATAAGTTTTTAGTTTTGATACCACTTTTAGTAATGATTAGTATCTGATTTTCGATACTTTTGACAACACTAGTACTGACATCATCCAATTCTCTAGCATAAATGAAATGTATTTCCCTTTTGTTTATTTACACTGACAGAGGAGACGTTCAACTTTCTTTATTTATGTTTCATATGGTAAACTGGTTGTTTAATCTGGTGGCTAAAACCTGTTGTAAATGTAAATAATCAAATCAAGAAGCATTTAAAAAAAAAAGAAATATATTAATGACATCAAACTACAGGGAGAATCCTATCTAAACGTTCAGCAAAATTTACACAAGAAACACATTTTTTCCAATATATTAACATTGTTTCAATAAAATAGATGTGTTTTCTTATATTTTTTATTTGTCAGATAATAATTTTTGTGTACAGTAGCAAAGTTTTAGCCCATGGTATAACATGGTTGCTAGGTAACAGTTATGAAATTGTCTACTGTGAGGTCATAACTTCCAACCAGGAAGTAATATATGAAACCTAAAAAAGTACTTAATTGGGATTTTTTTTAAATAATACTTACTATTTTTAGTAATATCTTAAATCTTAAGTGTGTTTTAGTAAAATGAGTAGTCCAACCTGTCATAGGCACTTTAAAGGCTTTCTCACAGAGTGAAGAGCTGAATGTTTTTTCCTCTGTGAATTCTCATGTGGCTTTTCAGTGAACTGTTTTGGCTAAATCATCTCTCACAAACTGTTCAGCTGTAAGGTCTCTCTCCAGTGTGAGCCCTTCTGTGTCGTCCACAGACTGTGTAAAGAAGTGGACTAAGTGAGTGTGACGTCACCCACAGCGTTCGGCTCCAGTCAAATCAAGCAACCAAAGAGCCAATCTGGAGCGAGTCTGTTGAAGGTAACGCCCTCACTGATTTGGCAGGAAGAGGGTGCTTAGCAACACTGTCAATCAAACCTGTTGTGCTAGTGGAACCTAGTGCCACCTCGAGAAAGAAGGAGAAACATTTTAAGACCAAAATGTGACCAAAGTTACAAAGAGAAAAATCATGTTTTTTCAATAGAAAGTGAAAGGGGCAGACCTGTGAATCATGTGCAGTCAGTGACAGGACACGCTGGAGGGACTATGTCTCTTGGCTGGCCTGGGAACGCCTTGGGATCCCACTGGAGGAGCTGGAGAACGTGTCTGGGGTGAGGGAAGTCTAGGAGTCCCTGCTTAGACTGAGGCTCCTGCGACCCGGCCCTGGATAAGAGGAAGAAAATGGAGTGCTCAGCCATCCTGCAGAGGAAACTCATTTCGGCTGCTTGTATCCGCGATCTTGTCTTTTCGGTCATTACCCAGAGCTCATGACCATAGGTGAGGGAAGGAACATAGATTGACCGGTAAA
This sequence comes from Periophthalmus magnuspinnatus, assembly GCF_009829125.3. Classification (NCBI taxonomy): domain Eukaryota; kingdom Metazoa; phylum Chordata; class Actinopteri; order Gobiiformes; family Gobiidae; genus Periophthalmus; species Periophthalmus magnuspinnatus. Next base: position 2,314,352 of record NC_047149.1, on the reverse strand, counting down.
TTGAGAGCTTTGCTTTCGACTCAGTTCCTTCTTGACCACAACAGTCTGATGAACTGCATCACTGCGGACGCTGCACCATCCGCCTGTCAAACTCAAGCTCCATCCTTCCCTCACTTGTGAACAAGACCCCGAGATACTTGAACTCCTCCACTTGAGGCAGAGACTCACCACCCACCTGGAGAGGGCAAGCCTCCTTTTTCCGGTCAAGACCCATGGCCTCAGATTTGGAGGAGTTGATTCTCATCCCAGCTACTTCACATTCGGCTGCAAACCGCCCCAGTGTCTGCTGCGGGTCCTGGCTCAATAAAGCCATCAGGACAACATCATCTGCAAACAGCAGAGATGAGATCCTGTTGTTCCTGAACCGGACCCCCTCCAGCCCCTGACTGCGCCTAAAAATTCAGTTTTTTATCTATGTTATAATGCTGTTTCCTCATCACAATTATCTTACAGAAAGAGTATTAACGATGTAAAATGTACAAATAACATTTTTATTCTGATACTTTTTCATTCCACCTCTTTTGAATGTGAAATCCCCCAGTGCTTCCCAGAGGTAACAGTGAGCCTGTGGTGGCACTTTCATTTTCAGACTGAACAGGGTCTGAACTCAGACCAAAATAACGTTGAAATTAAATGAGCCTAAACCAGGAACAAGTAAGCCCAGATTTAAACTAATTCCAAACCAGGACTCAGCTTGGGCTAACACAGGACTGAACCAGAACAGGCTCTCAGTGTGCGCCTTTTGCACATTTTTACAAACTTTGGCTTTAGCTCAGGCCACAAACTGCGCTGTTTGTGGAGGTCAGGTGACACTTTTCTATAGTCAGAGGCTGTATGTTAAAAAGCACAGGTTTAATGACGGTTTTAAACGACTTAAAAGACTTCGCGTGTTAGTGTTGCGTCTGTGGTCAGTCAGAGAGTTCCGCAAGAGCCTGTTTTGATGCGTTTGTAAGTTTCTTTGGTTTGGTAACACTTTTCTCAGCCGTTTTCTTCTTTGGATTTCCCGCTGTCAAACCCGGATGTGACGTACTTTACGTCAGTTCTGATTGGCTGTCTGTCCTCTACCAGTTAAATCCCCACGAACCACAATATTCTGTTAAAAACTCCAGATAAATGCGTCTTTTCGTTTGACATTTGAGTGCGATGCGGCCAGAGCCGTATCTGTTGATGTTATTGTAAAATAAAGTGATTCTAAGATATCCCTTATTAGTTTTTGAGCCGTTTCCCTCCGCACTTTCATAAGCCCCGCACTAAACGTGAGCTCTGATTGGCTGCGTGAGATTGGCTTTACGTTCCAGCGCCAAGATTTCAATAAAAAGCGAGCGGACAAGTGGCGCTTCAGTCTCTCTTGGTCTTCTCCTCTGTCCGCTCCTTTAGCTTTACTTTAGCGCTTTTAGTTCCCGCTTTTATTTCCCACTTTTATTTATTATATTTATTGTTTCGTGGCGTTTTAACTGAACCGCAGAGATGCTGTCCGCGCGCTCTCCTCTGTCTGTGAAGAATGAAAACGCTGTGAGCAGCAAAATGAGCTCCTTGAACCTGGACAAAGAGAACACGGTAAGAACAAGCCCTGTGTTTCAGTGGAAGCAGCTGTAAATGTGGGATAGTTAATTTAGAAATCAGTCACTATGTGATTTTGAGCCCGGTTTCGTGTTGAATCTTGCAGCCTCCCAGCCTGAACAGCACCCGAATCTTGGCTTCGAAAACTGCTCGGAAAATCTTCTCTGACTCCACGGTAAGCGCTGCAAAAGAGGCTTAAACCGGCCGAGTGAGCCATCTCTGCGCCACACCCGCACTTTGGGAGGAAAAGTGTTTCATTTGCGCTAAAAGGCGGAGTTTGTGCAACTGTAGCGCCCAAAGTGAAGCATTTCTGGCGCCAACAGCTGATCACCAGAGGAAAGTTACTGACAGAATCTGTGGTTTATCCGCAGTGAAATACGACCGGCATCATTCACAGTGATCACATTTAAACCATTTTACAACAAACCAGAGCTTTTGGTTGAACGTTGAGTCTTTACTTTAGCTACAAACGATTAGACTCTTTACTTGGTCATTAAAACGGCCACAAGAATCAACTTAACGAGACACTAATTAAGATAAGACATTTGGTTCATTGTGAATATTTTGTTTTCAGAAAGTAGAAAGCACTGATGTCCCTCTCAGATGGAACAAAGCCAGTGTTCATGCATCAGCTTTACATTTAACTGTTCCCATCTCAGTTAAATATCAGGGAAATGGGATGTTATTTATGCTAAAGTGCCCATTTAGTCATTTATATAGAATTGAAGTAAATGCATATTTTGTTCCTCTGCTAAAAGTATCGTCATTCTAAGAGTAACTGTTCTGTTTCAGCCAAAGTCGGGGCACAAGTCTATGTCTCAGGAGGAGCCTCTGCTGAAGGAGAACCCACGGCGCTTTGTCATCTTCCCCATTCAATACCACGACATTTGGACCATGTACAAGAAGGCCGAGGCCTCCTTCTGGACGGCAGAGGAGGTACTACCAATACTACTACTGCATACTGCTATTTTTAAATACTATATCTAAGTACTGCATCTACTATTCCTGCCGTTGCCTTTTAAGGTATCAGATTCATGACCGAGATGAAATGTTGACCCACATTTGGTCCTGACCCAGTTCTGGGTCCAAACGGGTCCTGTCTCTGTAGTCCCCTGAGCTCAGACCTGAGTCCTGATCTTGTGAGGTTCTGGTCTTTTTCAGGTGGACCTGTCCAAAGACCTGCAGCACTGGGAGTCTCTGAAGGACGACGAGAGGTTCTTCATTTCTCATGTTTTGGCCTTTTTCGCCGCCAGCGACGGCATCGTCAACGAGAACCTGGTCAGTGCCCACACTGTGCACTTTAGACACTTTATACTGTCAGAGCAGGACTGTGATGATGCACCCGGTCCAGTCCCAGGACTAACCGCTCCTTGTATCCAGGTGGAGCGCTTCATGCAAGAGGTGCAGGTAACGGAGGCGCGCTGCTTCTATGGATTCCAGATCGCAATGGAGAACATCCACTCTGAGATGTACAGCCTGCTCATCGACACCTATATCAAGGACTCTCAAGAGAGGTGAGTTCCCCCCCGTCCCCACCTCCAACACTGTGCCCTGATGTCTAACTGTCCTGTGTGTCCTCTGCTCAGAGAGTACCTGTTCAACGCCATCGAGACTCTGCCCTGCGTCAAGAAGAAGGCCGACTGGGCTATTAACTGGATCGGCAACACGAACGCCACCTACGGTAGGTCCCAGAACTGCACCAGCTCTGTGGGTCCCGGTTTGGACCTGTCTGTTTAGGGGAGCATGTGCTTTAGTCCTGGTTTAAATCTCTCTATTCAGGGGAGCGTGTGGTGGCCTTTGCTGCTGTGGAGGGGATCTTCTTCTCTGGATCGTTCGCCGCCATTTTCTGGCTGAAGAAACGAGGCCTGATGCCCGGACTGACTTTCTCCAACGAACTTATCAGCCGCGACGAGGTACTTTTACTGTACCAGTGTACCGTAATCCCTCCTGTTGCTTGGTTAACCCTGTAGTATGACACTGAATCCTGATTGGCTGATCCTGTAGTATAAAGCTGATTGGTCGACTCTCTCTGTGTCCAGGGTCTTCACTGTGACTTTGCCTGCCTCATGTTCAAACATCTGGAGAACAAGCCCAGCTCCTCCACCGTGGAATGCATCATCAGGGACGCTGTCTCCATCGAACAGGTACTATACATTTTAAATGTTGGTTTAGATCACTATTTGAATAAGACTGCACATGTTAATGAACAGCAGTGCTGTAAACCTGTTTCACCGGTTCTTCCACTGGGAGGTCAAATCGGAGTACAAAACACACAAGGTCACACATAACATTCCAGTCACATACAGACAAATGCAGGTGTAACACTGTTTAATCTATCACTGCTATGAGCTCGTCCCTCGGACGACCCTCACGCTCTTCTGGAAACTCTGGACTGGGCTCTGAGCTTGTGTTGTAATTCTCAGGAGTTCCTGACGGAAGCGCTGCCCGTGAAGCTGATCGGGATGAACTGTGAGCTCATGAAGCAGTACATCGAGTTTGTGGCCGACCGACTTCTGCTCGAGCTCGGCTTCAGCAAGGTACGACTGAGGTTAGGGAGGACTGTAGTACTTGTATGTCAGGTGCGTTGGTAAGCTGCAGAGGGGTACAGACCTCAGTCGTAGTAACAATAGTAATACTTGTATTTGCTGTAGAAGTATTTTCTGTAGTGTTGGTGCAGTGATGAGCTGCGCAGGGGTACGGACCTCAGCTGATTATGGGAGCTGAGTCTGTGGTTTCAGAGACTCGGGTCACTGACGCCACAGATGAGGAGTACGCACCACTGAGCACCAGAAGGGGGAGACATGTAGTATAATGTATATGCAGTATTGTACAAAGTGTGGTTATAGTCCTGTTTTCATGTGTATCCGTGTGTACTGCGTAGTATTTGGTGCATGTAGTATAAAGTGTGTGTGTGTGTATACTGTATAAATTATAGTGGGTAACAGTACTGTTTGTTTTTTTTCAGTTGTACCGATCAGAGAACCCGTTTGACTTTATGGAGAACATCTCTCTGGAGGGAAAAACCAACTTCTTTGAGAAGAGAGTGGGAGAGTATCAGAGGATGGGCGTCATGTCCGGGACCAGCGACAACACCTTCAGACTGGATGCAGACTTCTGAGCAGCCAGGGTCAGTCTGTCTGACTCGCAGACAGCCAGGCGGCGTACTTTGTCTAACCTCACTGCAGCCAATCAAAAACCTCAAACTTTCTGAGACAATTCATATCGACTTTCTGAAGAACTGGACTTTTCCCGTTCACTGAAAATCTTTGTGGGGAAAAAAACCCATTAACACTTACACCTGTGGTGGCTGCATCCCTGTGAGGTCGGTGGTTCTGATGTATCCTTCTGCCAGCGTGTCCTTGGGCAAGACTCATCCCCTTCTGCGCCTGATGTTTGTGTTGTATGACCGTGAGCTGGTGTCTGGACCTCCTGTAGAGACTCATTTTGTGTATACATTTTATGATTTTAGTGTTTTTATTGTACAGAATTTTGGTTTGTAATAAAATGTAAATGCACTTCCTGTGGTCTTTGGATGTCATTTTAAATGCGCTCATCCCATTAACACAAGGCTGGTGTCTGCTTTAAAGCGCCTATGACAGATTAGATTACTTATTTTACTACATACTTAAGGTGAGTATGTTTAAGATTTTATTAAAAATTGTTTTTAAAATTCCACTTGGACTTTTTTTGGGGGGGTTTCCAATTTTACTTTCTGGTTTGAAATCATCACACTAGGGTACTCTGTAAGCGTTACCTACAAACTGTTTATAAAGTCAGCTAAAACTTTAATGTACACAGAAATTAACATTTGACAAAAAAAAGATAACATTGAAATCATAGTTGTTGTGCTGAACATTTCTCCCCATGTGATGCCGAGATGTAAAATCACAAAGATCCATGGTGTGACATTAATCTATTTTCTATCATTTAACATATTTCTCAAGTTTTCTTGTCAAACTGCTTCTTGATTTGTGTAAAACTATAATTTATATTTACAAAAGGTATTATCCCACCAACTTAAGACAAAATTAGATAATTGTCAAAGTCTGTCAAATGCATTTTAAATTGTTAACTGCATTTGACCTATCAGCTGTGGACCAGAACTGGCTTGGTTCTGCATATGTGCTGTAGCTCAACCACTGAGCCACAGCTGTGCCATTAAAGGAAACCAGTTAAAACTGACTTGTATTTTGATTCATATTTCAGTAATGTAAATCCTAGATTCAAGGTTTGAGCCCTGAGACAGTATGCCATCTATCCCCTAGCCCACCCACTTCTCTGGACCAGTTCCTTTTAAAACACTTCTAGATCATTACTGTGATGTACAATTCAATATAAAATGATAATCTGTTTTTTTTTTCTGGGAAAGCACATTAAACTATAACTCGTCTTCTCTAATAAGTGTAGTGATGTGTGTTGACTCACATTAGATTCAAATGTTTATTGTTCTACAGCTGGTAAAACACTGCAAGACTAATCTCAAATACAAATCTTAAATGTGCCAAAACATTCATAAAGTGTTTGCCAAACATGAATTTAAAGTGCATTTGACAGATTAATATATTTTTCTAATTCTGACTTGGTTTGGTGGGATTGTACCAGATCGTGTCATCAACTGTCATCAAATCCATCCAGTTTACACACAAGGAAGACATTTTTCTGACACTTTTCTGGCCCAAGTTTTCAATATGTCTGCTAGGTAACTGACATACACATATGTATGAAGGTAATTCCACATCAGCTGCGTGTGTCCTACCAGGAAGTAAAATTATAAACTTCAACAACATACTTAAAACTTAAGTTATTTATGGTGTAGTAAAATGTGTGGTCTAATCAGTCATATGCACTTTAAAACACACAGGTTCAGCTTTGACAAACATTGGTCCTTCAGATTTACTTGGAAATGCAGTTTATTTACATGCTTTACAGTAGGGTGTGTTCAGGGTCTATGATCTCATCTCACTCTTTGTTGGAGGACAGTGACAGGATTTCTCCAGACTCATACCTCTGTCTGACCAGATATCCCTCTGTATAAAAAAACAGATACAGACGGAGTCTGGTCACCACTCCCTCCGTCGCTTCTCAAGCCAGAGCCAAACATGATCAACCAATCAGATTGATGTGAAACAAAGAAGCCGATTGGTTACCAATCATTTACAGACAAAATGACATTTCTCTCCATCAGATGAACAATAGTGCTTTGCTCATTAATTTTGCAGAAATCGCCTGTGATACTTTTGCATTTTTCATTGATTTTTTTTTTCTTCATGAGCAGCCATATTTGTTTTGATACAGACAGACCATCCATGTACCTGATTGGCTAATACACCTGTCAATCACAGCCATCTCACCGGTGACCAAACTCATACCGTAAAGTATTGGAGAAGTGTGTCTTCTGGATCACAGGCAATTTCTCTATTTCTGTCAAATATGTACTAAATATAAAGTATGAAAAATACTACTGAAATTATTAGTTAGTTTTTATATTTAGCTCCATTTTAGATCAGGCTTTTTATACAAATATGCTTATGTTTCAAATGTACATGAACACAACCTACTGAAGTGCAGATTCAAAAGATTAGTGAAAGAAAAATATAACTTCAAAATATAAGGTGCACAGTGGCAGAGTGGTTAGTGCTCTTGCCTCTTTGTGAAAAGGTTTTGGGTTTGATCCCAGAATCACTGAAGACCTGCAGAAGTTGGTTGGGTCTTGGGGTCAGAAAGTCTCCAAGATGTCTCCCAGTGTATCGGGGTTGTATCAGCGGAAGGCAGTGGTGATGACCTCTCGTGACCTCACAGCAGACGCACCTCCTCCAGGCTCAGGTCTCCCGTCAAGGTGAGGACTGTGACCCGGCTCAGATCCTGGACTCTATGTTTGTACTCAAACTGATGAGTTCCGTTCACTGCCACCCGGAACTGAGAGGCCTCACACAGGATGATCATCTGAGGAGAGACCGGGTCGAGACCGAGTCAAGACCGGGTCAAGACCGGGTCAAGACCGGGTCAAGACCGGGTCAAGACCGGGTCAAGACCGGGTCAAGACCGGGTCAAGACCGGGTCAAGACCAGGGCTGAAACAGGTTTAGTGCCGGTTTAGTGCCGGTTTAGTGCCGGTTTAGTGCCGGTTTAGTGCCGGTTTAGTGCCGATTTAGTCCCGATTTAGTCCCGATTTAGTCCCGATTTAGTCCCGATTTAGTCCCGATTTAGTCCCGATTCAGTCCCGATTCAGTCCCGATTCAGTCCCGGTTTAGTCCTAGAACTAAACCAGAGCAGAACCAGAATTAAACTGGGACTAAACTGGGGCTATACCAAATCAGGCCTAAAGGATGAGATCAGGACTCAAACAAGACTAGGACTAAACCCAGAGCTAAGCCAGAACTGAATAAAGGCTTAAGTGGGATTAAACCAACACCTGGAGTAGGCCTAAATTTTGGAAAAAAGCAGGGGCTAAAACAAGGATTAAACCAGGACTAAAACATAGACTGTATAAAGAAGTGGACTAAGGAAGTGTGACATCACCTATAGCGGTCGGTTGAAATCAAGGACCATTTTTGGAAATCTAAATGTTAAACCAAAAAGCTGGTTTGGCAATGAGCACGCACTTGGCAATGAGGCTATCAATCAACCTGTTGTTAATGCTAGCAACCTTGGGGGAAACCGGTGCTGAATTGGTTTGTTATTCATGTTCATATCTTCATTTAGGGACAAATTAGTGAAATAATGAGAGCCTCGACAGAACCACTTCGCACCCATGTTCACTTCCTAGTTGGAACTCAGGGGCTAGCAGGCTAGCTACATTCTTTTATACACACAGTCTATGGACTAAAACCAGAAATAAAGTGGTTTGGGACTCACTTACCTCAAAGTACTGGTCGGGTTCGAAGGGGAAGTCTTGGATCTCGGTCTCCTCTGGACCCCAACAATCAAACAGAAACGAGTTCCTCACAAAGTTTCTCTGCTTCAGACGCGGATTCAAGTGCAGTGCAATGGCGCTGCTCCCCCCAACAGCCAGGTTTACACCGAGACTGGAGAGAGACCGGGTTAGACCGGGACTAGACCAGGACCAGGTTTACACCAAGACTTGAGAGAGACCAGGACTAGACCAGGACTAAGCCAGGACTAAACTAAGATTAAACCAGGATGAAAACAAGACCTAAAACAGGACTAAAGCAGAACCAGGCTTACACAGAGACTACAGAGAGGCCGGGACTAGACCGGGACTAGACCGGGACTAGACCGGGACTAGACCGGGACTAGACCGGGACTAGACCGGGACTAGACCGGGACTAGACCGGGACTAGACCGGGACTAGACCGGGACTAGACCGGGACTAGACCGGGGCTAAAGCAGAGCCAGGTTTACACAGAGACTGAAGAAGACTGAAGAGGACTAAACCAGGACTGAACCAGGACTGAAGCAGAGAGACTGAAAAAACACCAGGGTTAGGCTAAGACTAATGCAGGACTAAAGCAGGACTAGACCAAGGTTAGCCCAGAGATTAAACTCGGACAGAAAGAACAAAGAACTGGACCACACCTAAAGCAGGAATAAAGCAGATCTAAAAAAGATCTAAGCCAGGACAAAAAAAGGTCTAAAGGGGGTCTTACCTCTGAGCGTTGGGGCTGGTTCTTCCTTTGATGGTGATGCTGCGTCCGGGACTCAGGCCTTTTACGATCTCGGCTTGGAAAGGAACACTCTGGAACAACACAAAAATCTGTCATTTGATTACACCAACAAACAACAAGAAAATCTATACCAAATCAAATACAAAACATATCTGTGTCTGAAATGTGACTGACCAGCTCTCCGTTTGAGCAGAGCGCTGACTGAAAAAAAGGAAGGAAAAAACATCTACTGAGAAATGACTCAAATATTGGATCTTTGAGTGTTTTTTTTATTCTGGGCTCACACTGACACTCTCTACGAGCGCTTCATGTTCTGCCTTGTACATATGCTGTATGTCTGTGTATACAAATAGTTGGAAATTGTTTTATTTGTAGATTTCTGTGTAAGCCCTCCATCATCTAGTTATGATTTACAGCAACAACAAAAAAAAATTCAATTCTGTCAACAAGGCCCTAATGGAAGCTCTCACACCAGCAGAATATTGGAAGATTGAGCTCCTCTGGACCCTCAGTCTGCCATACATCTCCATCTCAAAGACACTAACCAGTCCTTTGAAGATAGTGAGGTACAGATCTTATCCAGAGAAAAATGGTTTGAGAGGAGAGTTAAAAAAGCTATTTTTGTTAGAAAAGACAATCCTTCTCTGAACAGGAATGACAGACATCATCTATCTCCTACTTATAACTCCATCCTCAGACCCAAACCTACACATGATGAGATCGGGACTCAAGCAAGACTAGGACTAAACCTGGAGCTAAACCAGAACTGAAAAAAGGCTTAAGTGGGATTAAACCAACACCTGGAGTAGGCCTAAAGCAGGACTAAATTTTGGACAAAAGCGGGGGCTAAAACAAGGATTAAACCAGGACTAAAACATAGACTGTATAGAGAAGTGGACTAAGGGAGGGTGACATCACCTATAGACTCCAAACCTTTTTGTACAGTGACAGAATTGAATTTTACTTTGTTTGTACATTGTTTTAACCTATGTCTGTGTAATCCCTCAGTCATCCAGGTCTAATCCATAGCAAAAGACAAAGTTTAAACCTGTCAACTAGACAAATCGTTGTAAGAGTGAAACATCTTCACTCTTGCAACGATTTGTCCAGTTGACAGATTTACATGTTCATTAATTTACAAACAAACAAACAAATACAGATCTTGCAGTGTTAAGATTATTTGCCAATTCAGTTTTCTCTGGTTATGCTTTTTTTCTCCACTAGATGTAGCCAAACTGTCATTACATGCTCATCATCATTGAAGACGTGAGTAGTGTTATTCATATGTATCATCTATCACTTATTTTTACAGCAGAGACCAGAATGTTCTTTAATTGAGATTATATAATTATTGTGAGTTCAAATCATAAAGACAGTATATTTTTATAAATTAATGACAAAACACTGCACAGTATTGTGTTCATGCAAGAACAACCCTTATGATTCTGAGATATGTATTTCAGGTGGGGACTTAATCCTGAGCAGCAGTTCTTACACTGGATTCTGTAGATTTTATGTTTTGTGCCTCTGACGAAGAAACGGTGCTCTGAAACAGAAATATGTTTAATTAGTTTGAGCCAGGAGTAAGCCAGGACTAAACCAGGACTAAGCCAGGACTAAGCCAGGACTAAGCCAGGACTAAGCCAGGACTAAGCCAGGACTAAGCCAGGACTAAGCCAGGACTAAGCCAGGACTAAGCCAGGACTAAGCCAGGACTAAGCCAGGACTAAACCAGGACTAAGCCAGGACTAAGCCAGGACTAAGCCAGGACTAAGCCAGGACTAAGCCAGGACTAAGCCAGGACTAAGCCAGGACTAAGCCAGGACTAAGCCAGGACTAAGCCAGGACTAAGCCAGGACTAAGCCAGGACTAAGCCAGGACTAAACCAGGACTAAGCCCAGACCTGGTTTGGGAGTACAGCGATGGCTTGGATTTGGACTTTTCCCTGGATCAGCAGCGTGTCGACTCTGTTCAGCTCCACTCTGTGTTTGAACTCCAGCAAATGAGCCCCATTCACCGCAACCTGAAAAATATGATATCTATGAGGCAGGAGCAGGGCCAGAGGAGCAGGGCCAGAGGAGCAGGGCCAGAGGAGCAGGGCCAGAGGAGCAGGGCCAGAGGAGCAGGGCCAGAGGAGCAGGGCCAGAGGAGCAGGGCCAGAGGAGCAGGGCCAGAGGAGCAGGGCCAGAGGAGCAGGGCCAGAGGAGCAGGGCCAGAGGAGCAGGGCCAGAGGAGCAGGGCCAGAGGAGCAGGGCCAGAGGAGCAGGGCCAGAGGAGCAGGGCCAGAGGAGCAGAGCCAGAGGAGCAGAGCCAGAGGAGCAGAGCCAGAGGAGCAGAGCCAGAGGAGCAGAGCCAGAGGAGCAGAGCCAGAGGAGCAGACAGACTAAAGCAAGACTAAAGCAAGACTAAAGCAAGACTAAAGCAAGACTAAAGCAAGACTAAAGCAAGACTAAAGCAGGAGCAGACAGGAGCAGACAGGAGCAGACAGGAGCAGACAGGAGCAGACAGGAACAGAGACAGGAGCAAACAGGAGCAGAGACAGGAGCAGACCTTGTAGACATCACTCTGGACCAGGATAACCAGTTCGAACACATCTCCTGGAATGAAGGGCATGATTTTGTGGATCTCCTCTCTTCCCCAGCGCTCTCTGGTGAGAGAATTACACACGACGCAGCCCTTCTTGACTCGTGGGTTAAAGTGAAATGCCACGTCAGCTCTGGGCTTTACACTGCTGCCACACAATAAGTCCACCTGGAACCTGACAGACAACGAATTGGGATAAAACAAGACTTAAAGTGCATACGACAGGTTAGATGGCTTATTTCACTAAACCAAAGCTAATGCCATCATTATATTTTAGATTCTAGATTTGACTGAAGATTTTTTTAATTTTATTTTGGTGAATCATTTTACTTCCTGTTGGACAGGGATAGCAGATGTGACCTACATAGAGGCAATTCCATAATATGATTCAATTAAAATGAGTCAGAAAAAGGTGTTCCTTGTGCTTATATTGTCTCCCCATTTTGGATGGAGTTACCTGTGTTGCTGACATAGGCAGAGGCATTTTACCACTCAGAGCTACTTGTATATAGCTGTACCTGTATTTTTGTACTTTTGTTTTCAACTTTTCTTTCAAAAGAAACAAACTGCCACTTCACTGATGTAAAACTATGATCAATATGCACTGTAACAGAGCTGAATCAGGATGAACCAGGACTAAACCAAGTCTAAATCAAGACTAAACCAAGACTAACCTGTCGACATCTGAGGGTACACTTCCTTGGATCAGGAGCATTTCTCCAGGAACGAGTCCCCCGAGGATTGTCCCCGAAAATGGAACCACCTGGAAAATCAAACCTATTACAAGAATACCAAACCAGGACCAAACCAGGACCTAAACCAGGACCTAAACCAGGACCTAAACCAGGGACTAAACCAGGGACTAAACCAGGGACTAAACCAGGGACTAAACCAGGGACTAAACAGGGACTAAACAGGGACTAAACAGGGACTAAACCAGGAATAAACCAGGGATAAACCAGGGATAAACCAGGGATAAACCAGGGATAAACCAGGGCTGAACTAGAGCAAATCCAGGTCTGGTTTAAGACTGAAGCAGGACTAAAACAAGGAATGCTGTGGAAATTTCAGGGTTTCCTGAAAAAATGTCAAGGATTTGTGAAACATGTGACTCACATTAAAATCTTTTGAGTCATATAAAACATTTAAGCCAGTCCTGAACCAAACCTAAACCAGATCTAAACCAGGACTGAACCAGGACTGAACCAGGACTACTAAAATCTAAACCTAGTCTTGCCAAACACTCACAGACAGATCTAGATCAATAACGATGACTTATTTTATGTATCACTATCGTCTGTGAAACCGTCATGGCAACAGAAAACTTATAAAACATGAGATTACTGCAGGAATACTCTGATAAAAGCATAACTCGGCTGTGCTCGGGACGGTTTAGTTTGGAGCTGCTGACTGTAAAGCGCTGACGTTACGTAAGAATAAACTTATTAAACGCCTTAAACAAAGACAGTGAAATATGACTACCGACAAACAGAGAAAAAGCCTTACCGGGTTCACAAAGATCTGCCTCGGGTTTGAAAAGGACATTTTAGGAGCAAAATTTAAAATCTAAAATGTAAACTCAAACTCGCCTCTGCCGCAGCTGTTTACTTCCGGGATGTGGAGCTGGACTGCGCATGCGTGCAGTAAATGACATTTGGTCTGTGTATTGTATTATATTATATTATTATATATTATTGACTCCTAATGTGTCATATCTTTAATTCTAGATTTTCACACCCCATAGTATTTCTCCTACTTACTTTTCCTACGTAACATATATTAATACAATATACAATACTCTTACTCGAGTATAGTGCAATGTGACGATACTCTGACTCGAGTATAGTGCAGTGTGACAATACTCTTACTCGAGTACAGTGCAGTGTGACAATACTCTTACTCGAGTAGAGTGCAGTGTGACAATACTCTTACTCGAGTAGAGTGCAGTGTGACAACACTCTTACTCGAGTACAGTGCGACAATACTCTTACTCGAGTATAGTGCAGTGTGACAATACTCCTACTCGAGTACAGTGCAGTGTGACAATACTCTTACTCGAGTAGAGTGCAGTGTGACAGTACTCCTACTCGAGTACAGTGCAGTGTGATAATATTCTTACTCGAGTAATATATAGTACAATATAACAGTGCTCTTACTTACGTAAAAGTTGTGTTCCTCTTCTCTCTGTGAGTGAGTTTAAAGTGACTGGAGCTTTATGTAACAATATGAAATAATTTGAACGTTTGTGTTTCTGGCTCCTTCAGCTGTCATTTAGTTTGGCTCATTTTTGTGTCTGTTTGAAAATACCACATTTTGTACATTTTTTAATGATTTGTTCTTCCACTTACAGAATCAGAATCAGAATCCTTTTATTGCCATCGTTTGTGAACACAGTTCTTTTTTGCTCATTTGCACAAGTACAAGTGGAATATCTGTCATATTTTATACAGAATCCCTCTTTACCTTAGAAATTGCCTTAAAAAAAAGGTATAGCCAAAAAAACAACAACAACGTATTCTTACTGTGAGCAGGGTCACCTCTCCACAGATCTGACCTCTAATTTGTCTCTACGGAGATTAATGTTTAATGTCGTACTGTGGAACATTCCAGGTATAGCAAGAACATCTCTATGGAGACAAGCAGGTTGAAGATCTCTCCAAAAGTTGTAGAAGTTAAAGCCATATAATGCATGTTTGTTTCTACTTGTGGTTCCAATGAAAACAATTAGTGACAAGGGTTGTCAAAAGTATCAGAAATCAAATACTAAAACTAGTATTGAAATAAGACCCTCATTTTCAGCAGGTATTGAGTTCTAGCTGTAAATGGATGGACATTAGTCCTGGACACATCTGCAGCTGCAAGTCCAAGGGAGTGGATCTCTCCTTCACTGTGGTTCTCCTCCAGGTTTCTCTTTTTTAGTTTTTCCTTGCCGAGAAGGAGGGTCTAAAGACAGGGGGCGCTCTGGGACAGTTATCCATTTGCTTGTTGTCTGTTGATTCATTTGCTTGTCTGGTACTGAAGAATGCCTGTTTCATTGTTGATTTTCTAACTTTCTGTTGGTTAAATCATTTCTCTTATTCAACCCTAAGAGGCAACTGCTGTTGTAATTTCGGGCTTTACAAAAATAAATTGAATTGAATTAAAAAGTCCCACTGACAGGACAGACATGAACCTTTCCTGAATATTTTTATAATGATGTCTCTGTATGTGTCATAAGTATAAGACACATAGACTATACACCCATGGACCACTATGAACCCACTGCACACTGAGGATTACACACATGGGAATAGAACACAAAGTACCAACAATGAATGTGGAAAATCACAGTATATTGTCTAAAAAGGGGTTGTTATTGTCATTGTGGTGTCATGGAAATTTAACTGCAGTCATGTTGTGAAGAAAATATTCCTATATGTCTTTATGTAAATGCATTTCATCTGTGTCAGTCTGTCAGATCCAGACATTCACATGTGTGAAGGCTCTGTCCCATCCTCCAGGAAAGTTTGTCATGAACAGATGTGACCCTGCTTTTGTCATGTATGCTTGTTTTTCTGGTATAAATGGTCTGGGAAGGATGCTCAGAGACTCAAGAGCCTCGCTTGGGAGAACGGGCAGCTACCAGTCTGCAGCCAGGGCAGACCTGGCCCTGTCCACATCTGTTGTAACAAAGAATAAACCTTTTTATGTTTCATAACTCACCAGGCTTGGCAAATGGATTATTCACCAAGCAATGTAATAATTTTCCATAACAGTGGTTTCAAAATCAAGTACATTCTTTAGCATTGAAATTGAGTTTGAGATTTCAGAATCAACACTAGTAACACATTTGTTTTTGTCTAACGTGTGGAGTGACTAAATTGAAGACAGGTTAGAACTGAGCAGTCCTTCATTTCATTACTAAAATATGTACAGAAAAAATATATATAAAACATCTAAAGCATTAAAACTCTACTAAGGTCCAAACACAGCTGCACAACTCTCATTCACTCAGCAAATACAACAGAACATGAAGTGGGGCTAGAGGTCCCTTCTTCAAAGACAAAGGCCTTAAGCGATTATGAGAAAGGGAATCCAACCACCAGCCTCTCAGGTTAGTGCTACTGCAGTACCCACTTAAATACACACTTATTTGAACCAGACCCATGAAGAATACAAGAATCTAAAAACTTGATTCATATGACTTTAACCAGTTTGAAAGAAAATACCTGGCCTCAAATATTTCAAAGTCTCATCTTCAGTAGAGTAAGACGAGACAGGGTGGAAAAGTTGAGCTTGAAACAAAAA
This sequence comes from Periophthalmus magnuspinnatus, assembly GCF_009829125.3. Taxonomy (NCBI): domain Eukaryota; kingdom Metazoa; phylum Chordata; class Actinopteri; order Gobiiformes; family Gobiidae; genus Periophthalmus; species Periophthalmus magnuspinnatus. The sequence continues at coordinate 2,298,298 of NC_047149.1, read as the reverse complement.
CATTTGAGAAGTAAAATTAAAATAACAATCGGGACAATACTAGACACTTTGAGGCAAACGTCTGATTTTGATAAAAGTTCAGTGCAAAATGAAACTTGGGGCTTTGTTGACCTCAAAGGGTTTCAGCAGGTCTTTGATTGGTCAGTCTCTAGAGTGCTGCGATTAGCTGCAGTGGGGACAGGTTGGCTCTCCGAGACGGAGTACTCCACCTGGCTGTCTGCGAGTCAGACAGACTGACCCTGGCTGCTCAGAAGTCTGCATCCAGTCTGAAGGTGTTGTCGCTGGTCCCGGACATGACGCCCATCCTCTGATACTCTCCCACTCTCTTCTCAAAGAAGTTGGTTTTTCCCTCCAGAGAGATGTTCTCCATAAAGTCAAACGGGTTCTCTGATCGGTACAACTGAAAAAAAACAAACAGTACTGTTACCCACTATAATTTATACAGTATACACACACACACACACACACACACACACTTTATACTACATGCACCAAATACTACGCAGTACACACGGATACACATGAAAACAGGACTATAACCACACTTTGTACAATACTGCATATACATTATACTACATGTCTCCCCCTTCTGGTGCTCAGTGGTGCGTACTCCTCATCTGTGGCGTCAGTGACCCGAGTCTCTGAAACCACAGACTCAGCTCCCATAATCAGCTGAGGTCCGTACCCCTGCGCAGCTCATCACTGCACCAACACTACAGAAAATACTTCTACAGCAAATACAAGTATTACTATTGTTACTACGACTGAGGTCTGTACCCCTCTGCAGCTTACCAACGCACCTGACATACAAGTACTACAGTCCTCCCTAACCTCAGTCGTACCTTGCTGAAGCCGAGCTCGAGCAGAAGTCGGTCGGCCACAAACTCGATGTACTGCTTCATGAGCTCACAGTTCATCCCGATCAGCTTCACGGGCAGCGCTTCCGTCAGGAACTCCTGAGAATTACAACACAAGCTCAGAGCCCAGTCCAGAGTTTCCAGAAGAGCGTGAGGGTCGTCCGAGGGACGAGCTCATAGCAGTGATAGATTAAACAGTGTTACACCTGCATTTGTCTGTATGTGACTGGAATGTTATGTGTGACCTTGTGTGTTTTGTACTCCGATTTGACCTCCCAGTGGAAGAACCGGTGAAACAGGTTTACAGCACTGCTGTTCATTAACATGTGCAGTCTTATTCAAATAGTGATCTAAACCAACATTTAAAATGTATAGTACCTGTTCGATGGAGACAGCGTCCCTGATGATGCATTCCACGGTGGAGGAGCTGGGCTTGTTCTCCAGATGTTTGAACATGAGGCAGGCAAAGTCACAGTGAAGACCCTGGACACAGAGAGAGTCGACCAATCAGCTTTATACTACAGGATCAGCCAATCAGGATTCAGTGTCATACTACAGGGTTAACCAAGCAACAGGAGGGATTACGGTACACTGGTACAGTAAAAGTACCTCGTCGCGGCTGATAAGTTCGTTGGAGAAAGTCAGTCCGGGCATCAGGCCTCGTTTCTTCAGCCAGAAAATGGCGGCGAACGATCCAGAGAAGAAGATCCCCTCCACAGCAGCAAAGGCCACCACACGCTCCCCTGAATAGAGAGATTTAAACCAGGACTAAAGCACATGCTCCCCTAAACAGACAGGTCCAAACCGGGACCCACAGAGCTGGTGCAGTTCTGGGACCTACCGTAGGTGGCGTTCGTGTTGCCGATCCAGTTAATAGCCCAGTCGGCCTTCTTCTTGACGCAGGGCAGAGTCTCGATGGCGTTGAACAGGTACTCTCTGAGCAGAGGACACACAGGACAGTTAGACATCAGGGCACAGTGTTGGAGGTGGGGACGGGGGGGAACTCACCTCTCTTGAGAGTCCTTGATATAGGTGTCGATGAGCAGGCTGTACATCTCAGAGTGGATGTTCTCCATTGCGATCTGGAATCCATAGAAGCAGCGCGCCTCCGTTACCTGCACCTCTTGCATGAAGCGCTCCACCTGGATACAAGGAGCGGTTAGTCCTGGGACTGGACCGGGTGCATCATCACAGTCCTGCTCTGACAGTATAAAGTGTCTAAAGTGCACAGTGTGGGCACTGACCAGGTTCTCGTTGACGATGCCGTCGCTGGCGGCGAAAAAGGCCAAAACATGAGAAATGAAGAACCTCTCGTCGTCCTTCAGAGACTCCCAGTGCTGCAGGTCTTTGGACAGGTCCACCTGAAAAAGACCAGAACCTCACAAGATCAGGACTCAGGTCTGAGCTCAGGGGACTACAGAGACAGGACCCGTTTGGACCCAGAACTGGGTCAGGACCAAATGTGGGTCAACATTTCATCTCGGTCATGAATCTGATACCTTAAAAGGCAACGGCAGGAATAGTAGATGCAGTACTTAGATATAGTATTTAAAAATAGCAGTATGCAGTAGTAGTATTGGTAGTACCTCCTCTGCCGTCCAGAAGGAGGCCTCGGCCTTCTTGTACATGGTCCAAATGTCGTGGTATTGAATGGGGAAGATGACAAAGCGCCGTGGGTTCTCCTTCAGCAGAGGCTCCTCCTGAGACATAGACTTGTGCCCCGACTTTGGCTGAAACAGAACAGTTACTCTTAGAATGACGATACTTTTAGCAGAGGAACAAAATATGCATTTACTTCAATTCTATATAAATGACTAAATGGGCACTTTAGCATAAATAACATCCCATTTCCCTGATATTTAACTGAGATGGGAACAGTTAAATGTAAAGCTGATGCATGAACACTGGCTTTGTTCCATCTGAGAGGGACATCAGTGCTTTCTACTTTCTGAAAACAAAATATTCACAATGAACCAAATGTCTTATCTTAATTAGTGTCTCGTTAAGTTGATTCTTGTGGCCGTTTTAATGACCAAGTAAAGAGTCTAATCGTTTGTAGCTAAAGTAAAGACTCAACGTTCAACCAAAAGCTCTGGTTTGTTGTAAAATGGTTTAAATGTGATCACTGTGAATGATGCCGGTCGTATTTCACTGCGGATAAACCACAGATTCTGTCAGTAACTTTCCTCTGGTGATCAGCTGTTGGCGCCAGAAATGCTTCACTTTGGGCGCTACAGTTGCACAAACTCCGCCTTTTAGCGCAAATGAAACACTTTTCCTCCCAAAGTGCGGGTGTGGCGCAGAGATGGCTCACTCGGCCGGTTTAAGCCTCTTTTGCAGCGCTTACCGTGGAGTCAGAGAAGATTTTCCGAGCAGTTTTCGAAGCCAAGATTCGGGTGCTGTTCAGGCTGGGAGGCTGCAAGATTCAACACGAAACCGGGCTCAAAATCACATAGTGACTGATTTCTAAATTAACTATCCCACATTTACAGCTGCTTCCACTGAAACACAGGGCTTGTTCTTACCGTGTTCTCTTTGTCCAGGTTCAAGGAGCTCATTTTGCTGCTCACAGCGTTTTCATTCTTCACAGACAGAGGAGAGCGCGCGGACAGCATCTCTGCGGTTCAGTTAAAACGCCACGAAACAATAAATATAATAAATAAAAGTGGGAAATAAAAGCGGGAACTAAAAGCGCTAAAGTAAAGCTAAAGGAGCGGACAGAGGAGAAGACCAAGAGAGACTGAAGCGCCACTTGTCCGCTCGCTTTTTATTGAAATCTTGGCGCTGGAACGTAAAGCCAATCTCACGCAGCCAATCAGAGCTCACGTTTAGTGCGGGGCTTATGAAAGTGCGGAGGGAAACGGCTCAAAAACTAATAAGGGATATCTTAGAATCACTTTATTTTACAATAACATCAACAGATACGGCTCTGGCCGCATCGCACTCAAATGTCAAACGAAAAGACGCATTTATCTGGAGTTTTTAACAGAATATTGTGGTTCGTGGGGATTTAACTGGTAGAGGACAGACAGCCAATCAGAACTGACGTAAAGTACGTCACATCCGGGTTTGACAGCGGGAAATCCAAAGAAGAAAACGGCTGAGAAAAGTGTTACCAAACCAAAGAAACTTACAAACGCATCAAAACAGGCTCTTACGGAACTCTCTGACTGACCACAGACGCAACACTAACACGCGAAGAAACTGGATTTTACTGATGCAAAGTCTTGTTTCCCGCTTTCACCTAACAGCCCTATTGTTTAGTGCTATTATAAGGCAATTTCTGCAACTTAAACTTCATAGACAGCATTAAAAATTAAGTATTATTTTGGGATTAATATGACAAAAGCATTACGTATTTGCAAATGTGTAAACTAGTGTTTGACCTGATCATTTTACTGGTGTGAAAGGGGTGCTGTAAGAAAGGAATTGATAATAATAATAATAAATTTTATTTATACAGCGCTTTTCAGGACACTCAAAGTCGCTTCACAGTGGAAACAATAATAAAATATCACAAAAATTTACAACATAAAATCAAGCATTAAAAGCGATTTTGAACAGGTGAGTTTTGAGTCCTTTCTTGAAGGTGGGGAGGTCAGAGCAGTCACGGAGGGGTTTAGGTAGTGAGTTCCAGAGGGTGGGGGCAGCGATGGAGAAGGCTCTGCGACATATGACATTTTAACACCGCATATAAGGTTTCTGTGCAAGAAATGAGACTATATAATAATAGTATTGTTTAATTATTATTAGATGATTATTTGACATTAATTCTAACATGGCGTATTCATTGTATTTCCGAATGTGTAAACTCTGACATCGCAAAATTCAGTCGTCTTTTTAATGAGAAAAACGAGCTTCAATTCAACTCGAGGCATTCATTTTTTAATGTTTTACTTTTCTAGTTATGTCGTACCTTTTTAGATTTTCTTGTTTCATTGTTAAATGTAACCCCTTTGTTGGATTTCCCTCCTAAAAACGACACTTTTGTGATGTTTACACCCTTCCCCCGCGCTCTGCTTCAACAGCTGTCAGTCTACGTTTCCGGGGAACAGTGAAAGATGTTGTCTAAACGAAGAGCGCCACTGCAAGATGAAAATGAGGCTTTTATTTACTCATCTACTTCAACTTAATCAGAAATTAAATGTTACATAGCATCTAATGTTCTTCTAAAATTTAGTACAAGTAGTGATATAAGTTTTTGCATGAATTTAAATAAACAAATCTAAATTTTCAGCCGGAGTGAAACTTCCTGTCATTTTCTTCGCCGTTCACTCAACACTTAAACACGATCTTTGTCTGGTGCGCTGTTTCTCTCTAAAAAAGAAAGAGACAAAAAAACAACAACAATACGTCTATAAAATTATTAATTTGCTGTTCACATTAAATTAAATCAGATTAGTTTTTAGTAATAAAGTAAGTTTTAAGTAATAAATCAAAAAATACTCAAGAGAAGCGGACTATTTTGGTACATGAACTTGTTTCTGCCCGGTAAATTTACTCACACGGACATTGGTGCAAACATGGCAGGGAGGGGAGGAGAAAATCAAGAAGAAAGCTTAGAAAACGCCAATATGGAAGGCAGGAGTGAAGTCAATGAACACACGCAGATAATAAAAGGTATACATATGGTGGTAAGTCCAGTGTTTGCTGTAAGACCTTAGATACTCTAGGAGCATGGTTCTCCATGTTGAGGTCATAGTATTACAGCCACACATACAAATACATACTCATTTAAGCATGTCATTTGCAATTTAAAAACAAATCTGGTACAATTTAAAGGTGCATTTTCTGGTGTGTGCACCTTATTGTCTTATGGAGATGATATCTTTGCCTGGAATGTCCCCCATATGGCTTATCCAAACTTACCTATCCTATATTTATTTAATTACAGGTATTTAAAATATTGATCAAAATTACAGTAAAGTACATGGATTCTTGATGTGAGTGATGTCGGCTTTCCGCAGATCTGATCTAAAACATGGGCATGTGGTGTCATCTGCTTTTCCATGGAGATGGTTTAGTTTAATGCCAGATATTGGAGCATTCCAGGCAAAGCAAGTGCATCACTTTCATAAAGTTCTCATGAACCATGTCTCTCTCTTGTTGTGTAGGAGCAGTGTTCCTGTCCACTGTGGCCTCGGCTGGACTCATTGTAGGATTCGGTTCAACGCTGGCTCTGGCTAAAAAGAAGAGTCCGAACTGGTTCAACAAGGTACTGACGCAGACCCGAGTTGACCTGTTCATGCCTGGTTCAGTAGTTTAGAAGATGCCTTATTTTTTCCATATATTTTAGTGTTTCTCAATCAGTGGTACATGGGCTACTTTTCTGATATGAATGAAAGCAAAAGCTTTCCAGTTCCAATACATGCTTTGTTGTTTGAAGAAAGACACACAGAAATGAGCTTAGTGAAGGTTTGGGTATTTTAAAAACACAGAGGAGCACATTACCTCCTCATGACATCAGCAGGTGAAACAGAGCATTTGTACTTTGACTGATTATTCTGAAGTACTCAAACGTTTATGAATATGAACAGGCAAGGTTGTCTTTCTCCTTCACTTTTTTCTATATTTATTGAACTGTTAGCCACTACAATTCATCAGACCCGCCACATTAAAGGTATCCAAACCACTGCTGTACACCACAAAATAAGCCTTTACACAAGGGGTCACCAACCTTTTTTAACCTGAGAGCTTCTTTATGGGCACTGAGTCATACGAAGGGCTACCAGTTTGAGACGCTCTTCTGAAATAACACATTTTTTCAGTTTGCGTTTAGTTATACATTATTAATAATGATAATCATCTATGTGAACACACTGATCATGTTGCAAGACACTGATCACATTAATGATTTCTCAAAATAATTATCAACAATGAGCAAGGAGGGAAACAGATATCAGTATTCAGCACTTTAACTTAACTAATCTTAGTAATTGTTAAATTTCCAGATGACACTTACATCACTAAATCTCATAGGAAAAGTGTCCCATTTTCACTATCCATTGACAAACCTTTTTAACAAAACATAAATAATATACATTGCACCGTGTTTCATAAAGTTATCAATTATGTAATATTTTACTGAGTTTTGTGAGAGGTAGTGAAGTGTCCCTCCACATTGTGCCACTTGACTCGCAGTCACCACAGTCGCTCCGCAGATGAGATACACGCAGGTTTCTTTTACAGTCTTAAATCGTTGTGAAAGTGATCTCTTTATTTTCTACCATGTTTTGGAGTAAGAAACTGCATTCAGCGCATCCTCACAGCGCTCGCGAGTGGAGCACTGGTTTTGTCACACGCACAAGTGAGTAATTCAAAGTTCACCTTAACTTATCTAAACTTCACGTATAATGAACATATGTTTAAGATATTGTCATTTTTAAATCTATATAAATGCAAGGGTGATAAAAAAAATAGCAACAGAATAAAATTACATTTTAGATGCAGCTCATTAGTGAGTTGTGCTATTTTTAGAACCGGTCTGTAGGCGACTCATGTGGGGCTTGGGGGCGACATGGTGCCCGCGGGCACAGGGTTGGTGACCCCTGCTTTACACAGATGATATACTACTCTTTCTCTCCTCTCCAATGTCCTCTCTTCAACAAACTGTCTCCCTGATAGATCAGTTCTCTTCAATCACAGACTAGTTAATCAATTGGACCAAATCTACAGTTTTGTCAATAAACTGTCAATTCCAGAGCTCTTCTGGCATTCTACTACAATCAGGCAATATCAAATACTTGGGCATCACAGTCTCTACCAGTCTGTTGGACTTTATCGAATTAAACCATGTACCACTCTTAAAATCAATTGAAGATTACCTTAAACAATAGAGGAATCTTCCCATTTCACTATTAGGCCAAGTAACAACAAATTAAAATGATCATACCAAAAATAAATTATATTTTCTCAGTGATTCCAACCAAACCTGGTTTAATTCATTAGATTCAAATGTCTCATTTTTTTATAGAAAGACTTCCATGTATTAACCTAAAGACTTTACAAAAGGCAAAACATTGTGGTGGTTTGGAATTGCAGAATTTTTACTATTATTTGGCCAATAGACTTCAGTATATTCACATGTGACCACGCATGATTAGAAGAAGAAGAAGCAATGTGCTAGGAATTAAATGTGTAGATCTACCATTCGTCAGCAGTATAATTAAATGGCACAAATGTTTCAACTACCTGACAATAAACACATCCTACTCAGCCTGGTGGGAGTTCATTAAAATAGTTTGCTTATACCATGCCAGTTTACACCTATCTGGAATAACCCTGACCTCATGCTAAATAAGAAGAGCCTACATTTTTCTTTATGGCAAAGTAAGGGCATAATCCATCTGGAGCATACAATTGACAATGAGATATTTATTCCTTTTAAAGATCTAATGGCACAGTATGGAATACAGTCCACTAAATTCTTAGAATATACACAACTTAAATTTATAATGAACTCAAAAAAGTCAAAGTCAGGGCATTACACCCAGATTATTGTATAAACATTATGTGTTACTCTGCAAATCAGATGATTCAGTCTCTCCCCATTTTGAAAATGGGAGAAAGGTTTAAGCATCAGCTCTGACAAACAATTGTGTTCAAACATGCACAAATAACTTCAGAACTTCATAAACCAATTTATACAGTCTAAAATTATACACATTATATACATCGGGCAAAGAATGTTTGGGCTGACTACATCAGAAACATGTCCAGTGTTTAAATGTTACCATAGATCAGGGGCCGGGGACCGGTACCGGTGGTTGGGGACCACTGCCATAGATGATCATATATACATGCTCTGTGCTAATGTACACTGATACCCCCCCCCCCCCCCCCCCCCCACACACACACACACACACACACACAATTTAGGAACCTCTTGCTGGAACATATTAGCTTTTTTTTTTTTTTTTTTTGAGGATGGCCTGAGACATAATCTCTCCCTCCTCCCTCTCTCCATCCTCAGACCCAGAACAAAGAGAACAATAGCAGGGTCATTAAGGGCTGAATAGGGTAGTTTCAGATGAAACTGGAGACAATAGCTGTTTGCAGTTTCAGTGTGGTTAGCCCCTCCCCTCTGATAGAATTAAAGGCAGTGGCCACCAGCATTCTGACCAGAACTGAAGAATGGTCAGAACTGAAGACGTTTCGCTGCTCATTGGATGAGCAGTGAAACGTCTTCACTCCTACAAGATTTGTCCAGTTGACAGATTTAACTTCGTTGTTTGCTATCAATTCAGCTCTCTTTGGTCCTCCGTAATGAATAAGTTCACTTAGGAGGGGCTGTGATAGTAGGCCCCTTTGTTCATCTGTGACTAGATATTGAATTTATATGCAATTAAACTTAATAATATGAATACTATGATTCAATCTTTGCCTGTGCTGGATTGTACTGTCAAATACATGGGGTCAAGTATGGGGGATTATAGGAGGAGCTATCCACTGGCCAGTGGTGCTGCCTCCTGCCGTTATCTGCCTGCACTCTGCAGCATTGTCCTCCACACCCTTCTGTGTGACCTGTTCACATGTCTGCAGTCTTCATCCTCAAGCAGAACTCTTCTCTCTTCTGTCTCTCTCTTAGTGTTATTGGCCTCTTTTAAGATTCCTCATTTTATAATCACCTAATGGCATTGTTATGTTTGTGAAAGTCAGTATGACATGCGTGAATGTGATGCATGGGAATGTGATGTGTGTGAATGTGATTGTGATGTGTGTGTGAATGTGATTGTGATGCGTGTGTGAATGTGATGCGTGTGTGAATGTGATTGTGATGCGTGTGATTGTGGTGCGCGTGAATGTGATTGTGGTGCGTGTGACTCACAGACTGTGACGTGCAGAGAGAGGTAATCACAGTCACACACAGTCTCTTCTGTGTCCCCTCCTTCAGTGTAATATTCCCTCTCTCTGCAGGGTATAGTCCCCTCTGCAGCAGTTCCAGAGTCGGGGGTGTCTCTGGCCCTCAGGGCCCTGGGCTGGGGCTCTCTCTGGGCCTGGTGTGGAGTTGGACTCATCAGTGTTACCGTCTGGAAGCTGCTCGGAGTCCACACGGTAGGTCCTGATTTACTTCCTGGTTTAGTCCTGGTTGAACAGTTACAGTTGGGTCAGAAATGAAATCGAGTTCCAGTGGAATATTAAACATAAAAGTTACATTTTATATTTAAGAAAGAAAGAAAGTATCGGTGAGGGCAAAACAAAGTCTGTTTTAACAGCAAAAAGTCCAGGCCGCCTTTAGGAGAAAAACAGCCACATGCTAACTGCTGGCTAATAAACAGTGTGTCACTATGACAATATACACTAGTCCTTATCTTGTGGAAAACCAAACTGGCACAACTGAGAAGCAGCACCATGGTGGAAAAGAGGGATATCTCACACATAATAGAACAACAAAGAGAAAAATGGCAACAATAGTAAAACTTGCTGTTGTTGAAAAATTACAATTCTAGATGAAAAGTAATCATTTGTGAAGCCCCGTGAGTTTTGAAATACAAAAAAATGTGTATTCCTTGCTACAGCAGATAGGGACAGAACAGGGCCCAGGCCTGCCCTGACCACAGACTGGTCACCTCCTGGCGTCCCAAGTCTCTCTGAGTCTCTCTCTTTGAGCATCTCTCCCCCTGGTCCTTAGAGCACAGATGCCCAGGGGAAACAAAGGAAGACTGATTATTTATACCAGAATGACAAAGCTATATACATTTCAAAGCAGTGACGTTTGTTTCACACCCATGACATAATGAACTTTTACACCTGAGGACAGATAAGACAGCAAAGTCTTTCAGAATCAGAATCAGAAGACTTTTATTGCCATAGTCTGTGAACACAGTTCACAAACTAGGAACTTGATTTGGTGAAAAAGTGCAACATAAACACACTGAATAAATACAAATACAAATACAAATAAGGGCATGCACAAAGTTAAAAAGATATGCTTAAAAAAATCAAATGAAATACTTAAAGGGAGAAAATATGTACAATAGCAGCATCAGAACAACAGTGCAAAGTGGCTTATTACAGTGACCGGTGTTATAAAGTGTCCAGTATAGTGCAGATATTATAAAGTGTTCATGAGACAAACAGCAGAGGGGAAGAAACTGTTCTTATGGCGAGAGATTCTGGTCCCAATGGACCGTAGCCTCCTGCCAGAGGGAAGTGGCTCAAATAGTCCATGTCCAGGCTGAGAGGTGTCAGCTGCTATACGGCCTGCTCGCCCCCGAGTCCTGGAGACGTACAGGTCCTGTATAGATGGAAGGCTGCAGCCAATCACCTTCTCAGCAGAGCGCACAATGCGCTGCAGTCTCTGTCTGTCCCTGGCAGTGGCCCCAGCGAACCACACAGTGATGGAGGAGGTGAGGATGGACTCAGTGATGGAAGTGTAAAACTGCACCATCATCTGGACTGGCAGCTTGCGTTTCCTCAGCTGCCGCAGGTGGAACATCCTCTGCTGGGCTTTCTTGATGAGGGAGCTGATGGTCGGCTCCCACTTGAGATCCTGGGTGATGCAGGTGCCCAGGAAGCGGAAAGAGTCCACAGTGGTGATGGGGGAGTCCGTCAGGGTGAGGGGAGGCAGGGGGGCTGTGACTTTCCTGAAGTCCACGATCATCTCCACTGTCTTCTGGGCGTTGAGCTCCAGGTTGTTGCTGCCGCACCAGGACACCAGCCGGTCCACCTCCCTCCTGTAGGCAGACTCATCGCTGTCCGAGATGAGTCCGATGAGGGTGGTGTCATCCGCAAACTTAACCAGTTTGACAGAGTCGTGGCTGGAGGTGCAGCAGTTGGTGTACAGGGAGAAGAGCAGGGGAGAAAGTACACAGCCCTGTGGAGATCCTGTGCTGATAGTCCGAGTGTCCGAGACATTCTTCCCCAGCCGCACGCGCTGTCTCCTGTCTGTCAGGAAGTCAGTGATCCACCTGCAGGTGGAGTCAGGCACGTTGAGCTGAGCGAGCTTGTCCTGGAGCAGAGCAGGGAGGATGGTGTTGAATGCAGAGCTGAAGTCCACAAACAGGATCCTGGCGTAGGTTCCCGGGGAGTCCAGATGCTGGAGGATGAAGTGAAGGGCCAGGTTAATGGCGTCGTCCACAGACCGATTGGCTCTGTAGGCAAACTGCAGAGGGTCCAGGAGGGGGGAGGTGAAGGACTTGAGGTGGTGCAGGACCAGGCGCTCAAATGACTTCATGACTATAGACGTCAGCGCCACAGGTCTGTAGTCATTAAGTCCAGTGATCCTGGGCTTCTTGGGGACGGGGACAATGGTGGACAGCTTGAAGCAGGCTGGGACGTGACATGACTCCAGGGAGGTGTTAAAAATGTCCGTGAAGACAGGAGCCAGTTCCTCAGCACAGTGTCTAAGGGTGGAAGGAGAGACACTGTCTGGGCCCGCGGCCTTACGGGGATTCTGCTTCCTGAAAAGCTTAGTCACGTCCTGCTCCACAACTGTGAGGGCAGTGGGGGAGGAGGGGGGGTCCGAGGTGGGTTTGGAGGTAATGTCCATGATGGTGGGGGAGGAGGGGGAGGGGTGTGAAACTTCAAACCTCGCATAAAAGCCGTTTAACTTTTCTGCTAGTTGTTTGTTGTCCACGGCGGGAGGGGCTTTGGGCCTGTAGTTGGTGATTTGCCTAAGCCCTCTCCAGACAGAAGCAGAGTCGTTGGTGGAGAATTGCTGCTCCAGACGTGTATTGTATTTCGCTTTAGCCTTTTCCACCTCTTTGCTAAACGCATACTTGCAACGCCTGTAGCCTTCACGATCTCCTGCCCTGAAAGCCATCTCCTTTTCCTTCCTCAAATTCATCAAAGTCTTTCCTGAAGAATGAACACAGAGCCTTCACACACGTTCATGTCTGGTCTGGGTCTGACACAGATCAAATGTGTTTAAAGACATATAATAAGAATATTTTCTTCACAACACGAATATACTTAAATTTCCATCACACTGCCAAATATGGAAATACGGTACACATATACAGATATGTTTTCTCAGTCACATCTGCACAGTACATATTAAACATAAATATATGTCTAAATAATAAAGGCTATATACATTAGGTGGGATATGAGGAGAAACAGAGCCAGGATGAAATGGGGATTTGACCTGGCAGTAGCCTATCTCTTACATAAGTTCATATTTAGGACATTTAGCGTTGTGTTTCAGATGACATCACAACATTATATTGGCCAATCATATTTATACACAGATGGAGCAGATAAAATGAATATTGTTCAAATGCAGATTTGTGTTGTAACAGTGAGTTCTAATAATAAATAATAGAAATGATCAGGTTCAACATTTGTGAATTTACCTTTTGGATATTTCAAAGTAAAGTACAATGTAATAATTAGGAAAAACTGGCTCTTGCCCCCATCTGAGAGTGTGACATCATCACAGTCTACAAACTGAAAAACTACCCATCGATACTCTGCAGTGACTTCATCCGGGGGGTGTTCTGCCTGTATGTGTGTGATGGAACGTTCAGCAGTTACCATAGTGAGTCAATACATATATTAGCAAACACTGCCTGATAAATTATTAGATTGTCTGAAAACTCAAGAAAAAATACAAGCACATTTTCAGGAGCCTGTGATCAGTCTGAGCATTCATGGTCCTGCTTAGGAGTTTGATTTTCAACAAAAAGGTGAGAGTGACTCACTGAAAACCTGTTGGCTAATGCTAGCTAGTTATTTGAGAGTGTTGTGGAAAAGAGGGACTTGGTCAACAGCACAAGTCAGCTCACCTGTTGTAGTTCCAACTAGGTCAGTTCTTTATTTTGAGCCTTGTTTTAACACAATATGACCATAAAGTGTAACTTGAGTAACAGAGATGCAGACAGAGCAGTCTGTAGTTAGCATCACAACTCCAGGGACTGTTGATGACATCACCTGCAGAGCACCAATTGGCAGTTTTTCAGATTGTAGACTGTGACGATGTCACACTCTCAGATGGGAGCAAGAGCCAGTTTTCCCTAATTATTACGTTGTAGTTTACCTTAAAATATCCAAAAGGTCTTCCGCTTCCGCCTAATGGAGTGAGCAGAACGCCTGTGGCAGCTCCGCTTTATTTTCATCGATATTAACCCCCCCCGGACCAGACGAAGCTTCAATAACACTACAACATGTTAACTATGTTGACGGGGATATGACTACTAAAAAAGGCACTCGCAAATATACGCAGAAGACTATTCAGACAACGTCGGCTCCCTCAGCTAGCATACCGGCGGAGGTTAGCAATATGGCGGACACTGCACAGGTGGCGGAGCAAAGGGTGGAGGATTCCTCCCTCACGGTACGAATCTTGCAAAGCGAACTGAAAACTCTCCGTGAGGGCATATCGGCTGACTTGATAATACAAGTGGAGAATATGAAAAAGGAACTTCAGAAAGAAATTGCCCAACTCCGCCGTGAATCCAAAGCCGAGACAGCAGCGCTTAGAGCCGAACTGTCCCAACAAATACAGACGCTGAGCGACACACACACAGAGACCCGAAATACTCAGCGCGAGATGGAAAAATCACTCAATGACAACAGTGATAAGATGACTGCAATGGAGAAATCATACGAAACACTTTCGAAAGAGTACAAAAAAGTGTGGGAGAAATGCCTGGACCTTGAGAATCGGAGCCGCAGACAAAATCTACGGTTTGTGGGAGTCACGGAGGGCGCTGAGGGTGGTGATGTCAGCCGCTTTCTGGCGCATCTCTTGCAGCAGATCCTGGGAGCAGATAACTTTGAATCTCCTCCACTCATTGACCGCGCACACAGGACCGGTACCCCGCAGAACAGGCGGGATGGCCGTCCCCGTGCGCTACTCGCCCGTATGCACTACTACGCTGATAAAGAAAAAATACTACGACTCTCCAGAGAGAAAGGTGGACTTTCATATAACGGCGCCCCATTGTACATCTTTCCAGACATCTCCCCAGAAGTGAGTCGACTCCGAGCATCATTCAACCAAGTTAAGGCCAAATTACGCGCGGTAGGAGTTCCGTACAGTTTATACTATCCAGCGAGGCTGACGATAAAGGTGAAGGGATCTACACACGTATTTACCGAGCCACGGGAAGCGGAGAAGTTTATTCAAAGCATTGCATCTGCAGCCGACAGCGTTGAGGACATCTGAAAGAAGTGGACCATGCTGAGGACCGGGAGCTGAGCATAACGGGGAAAACAAAAAACAAAAAAAACCGACTGCTGTTTAAGAGATAAGGCCTGACACCTTTATTTTATTTGTCTTTGCAAAAGTTTCTTTTACCACAACTGTTCTGCACCATTTTAATTGTTCTTAAAAGGTACGAATATTTACGTATTTACGTATTTGTTTTTATTTTATTTTATTTACTATTTTTTAAGCTATTTACATGCTGACAGGCCAAATTTATTTATTTTTATTTATTTTTACTCATTTATTCTAGTACCATAATGTTTACTTAAATGGATAGTCCTCAATTGTAGCGAGTACCGTTATACATATTCTTGAATTAGCCCCCTGAATACTCCAGTGATGGGCTTGGTCTGGGAAGGGGGGGAGGGATGTAGAAAACATCCAGAAAATTTATATTTTATTTCTCTCCCAAAAAGCGGAGTTTTATGGAAGCCCGTTTCCGCCATGAAAAAAAAAATAAAAGCCCCACAGAAAGTCGAAATTACGAGTTTTAAACTCGAAATTACGAGTTTTAAACTCGTAATTATGAGTTTAAAACTCGTAATTATGAGTTTAAAACTCGTAATTATGAGTTTAAAACTCGTAATTATGAGTTTAAAACTCGTAATTATGAGTTTAAAACTCGTAATTACGAGTTTTAAACTCGTAATTATGAGTTTTAAAACTCGTAATTATGAGTTTAAAACTCGTAATTATGAGTTTAAAACTCGTAATTTCGAGTTTAAAACTCGTAATTTTGAGTTTAAAACTCGTAATTATGAGTTTAAAACTCGTAATTTCGAGTTTAAAACTCGTAATTTCGAGTTTAAAACTCGTAATTTCGAGTTTAAAACTCGTAATTTCGAGTTTAAAACTCGTAATTACGACTTTTAAAACTACTAATTATGAGTTTAAAACTCGTAATTACGAGTTTCTGCGTATATAAATAGGAATCCCATTCTAAGTATTTACAAAATGACTTCCGAGTTTGGCAGAGAAGTACTTTAGAGACGGCTTTACAACTAACGAAATACTACGTTTACTTGAACATTCACATGGAATAACAGTGAGCAAACGCACCCTTGAACGCATTTTAAGCAAGAGGGGTCTATGGCGCAGAAAAAATAAAACGAATGTGGCTGAAGTGGCAGCTTTTATTGAGCAACAACTGGAGACATCTGGTCAGTACCATGGTTATCGATGGATGCACCAAAAATGCTGGGTAAACAATATTGTGACAGACAGAGAAACTGTCCGTATTTTACTTCGTTTATTGAACAGTGAAGGTGTTGATCTGCGGTCAAGAAACAGACTACGCAGACGGATATACCACAGCCGGGGCTCAAATTTTGTCTGGCATATAGATGGCTATGACAAACTCAAGCCATTTGGAATAGCGATCAGTGGGTGTATAGATGGTTTCTCTAGGAAGATCATTTGGCTTGAAGCCTATAAAACAAACAATGACCCAAAAATTATTGCTGGGTACTTCATGGATGCTGTAATCACTGCAAATGGCTGTCCTGCAAGAGTGAGGCTTGATTTGGGAACAGAAAATGGACATATTGCAGAGCTTCAGCACTTTTTGCATTACTCTGGAAATCACGCAGAAACAACCCCAGGTCCAGTAACCTTTGGTCCTAGCACGGGAAATCAGCGAATTGAACGATGGTGGCTCACCCTGCGAAGTGAGTGTGTTCAGTACTGGATGGAGCTGTTTGACAAACTTAAAGAAGATGGACATTTTTTGGACAACTTTCTGGATAAATCCTTGATCCAGTTCTGTTTCATGAAAACAATACAGGTAGGCTCTTTTCACTTTTTACACCTTCTGACATAAATATTTTAAAATTGGTCTACTTTAGTCCTGATGTAGACCTGATTTTAAATTGAATTAAATTAATTAATTAAATGAATTGCAAAAGGGTTGGACCCCACTGAGTTAGGGTAATGACCAATGTACTAAACATGCAATGATTACTTCTGTTTGTATTCTAGGAAGAACTTAATGAGGTCGTTTTGACTTGGAACAACCATCGCATCCGTGCAGTAAACAATGCAAGATCACCTTATGGAAGGCCTTCCATATTGTATGCTGTTCCACAACTATATGGTGGTCAAAATTATTTACATCCCATAACTATGGACAAGGTCTCACTCTGCCTTGAGGAGTGCAGCTTCAGAGATTTTCCTTGTGACGAAGATGTGTTTAATATCTGTGTGGACTTGATGTCTGAGCATAATTTGTCTTTTTCAATTGATGTGTATCAAACTATTGACCTATACATTCGTTTACGAGAGCTCATCAATGATGAGTTGCAACAGCAATGAACAAACATATAATTGATCATCAAAAACAGATTAATAATAAATAAACAGTGGCCAGAATAGTGCTCAAGGTCCACTGACTTGTTCAAGACGCCAGAAACTTTACTGGAGCTAAATTTATTCATTTATAAAAGTACGTAGGTGATAAACACAACAGTCCTCTTGTCTCTTCTGCCCTGTACACTCACTTGCAATGTGTGCACTGGCTACAAACTCACCACGACCTCCGTGAGTCATTCTGGACGAGCGGCACCTGTCCAGGTCTGATAAGGCGCGTAACAAGTCCACCATCTAGTGGTCACATTATGTCATGTTCCTGTTACACAAGACATCTTCAACTGAGTGCGTATTAACTCTACAATCACTGAAAGACAGGCCTTCGTTCAACTCTAGTCTCCATGTCAAAATTTGTCCAACATGGACTAATAGTATATATAAAGTATAAAAAGCAGCTTTGATTGGTATGCAAAACGTGATGCAAGGTATTGGAGTTGGATGATGAGCGCTCGTTCCAGTGCGCTACTTGCCCAGAGGCCTGGACAGGTGCCGCTCGTGTCCAGAATGACTCGCGGAGGTCATGCTGAGCTTGTAGCCAGTGGGCACATTGCCAGAATATGATTGTACAGAGCAGAGGAGACAAGAGGACTGTTGTGTTTATCACCTACGTATTTTTTATAAACAAATAGCTCTGAATTAAGCTCCAGTAAAGTTTCTGGCGTGTTGAACAAGTCAGTGGGCCGTGAGCGTAATTCTGACCCATGTTTTGTGCCATGAGCGCTGTACCGACCACTTGTGAGCGCTTGTCTTCCGTGGTCTCAGCGGAGCGCTAGTTTGGTCACAAGCCCCCCCTCGTGCACGTGGAAGGCAAAGACAATTTAATCAATAAAAATGAACCAGAAATAATACTTCAAACACAAACTATGTTTTATTTATGCTATCAAACATTCCATCTTCCAGAAAATAATTGTTCACATAAACAGAACCATTTCTGCTCTATATAAACAAACCAGTTGTTTAATACTTTAGCAAACACCAACTTCTGCCTCAACAGATAGATGAACAGTATCTTAACATTTTCAGATACTACTATGGCAAATAATAGTTTCAATTTAAGTGCAATATGTAAAATCTTTTCAAGATTTCCATCAGGAAGAATTACTTTAAAGCGGACATTTTTCTTGTTCATCATCTCATCGTTACTGAACACTTGAATGAGCTCTTGAAGAATCTGGCCTCGATGAACCACAATGATGGTTTTGTTATTTTCAGGCATATTCAAAAAAATAGGCAACTCTTCCTCAATTAGTGGCAAGGTATCCTCAAGATTGGGGGCTTCCATTTCTAAGTGGTCCACAGAACGTACAGTCACAATACCGCTTTCATCCAAATCATTCAAATTAAGTGTGCTTTCTTGTCCTTCTAAATGAATGTCTAAACTCGAATTGCTTTCTAAAGGTTCAGTGTTGTAAAAAGTTGCAATATGAATAACATCCAAATTGTTTAGGCTCAAAACTGTAGAACTGCTTGATGCCTCATGTGGTACAACAGAGTGGCTGACCATATTGTCAGATTCAGCATTGCTCTCCTCAGGGTTTCCTTCTGTTACAATTTGTCTCTTTTTCGTTTTTAAGTAAAATCGCAAAACTGGCAACTTTGTCATCTCATACATTTCCTCAACTGTTATATGTTCAGGTAAAGGGGTTTCCTGAAAGTCAGTTAAATCCACTTCAAAATCACAGCTTTTGCCATGCACATTTTCTCCTCCAGGAAAAAACAACTCCAATGCTTTTTCAATTAGGTTAATCTTTGTACTCTTTTTAGGCACACTTTCCTTCCTTGTACCTCCACCATTTTTAGTGCGCATATGCACATATGTATTGTCTTTTTTTCTAAAATTTAACCACCCAAGCTCAACTTTTCTGTCACTCTTTCTTCTGATACTAGTTTTCCCATGTTCTTTTTGCACTCCTACTTTACCGTTTTGATTCTTGCTAAACTTTAATTTAAGTCTTTCAAAGAGTTTTGACTTTCGACTTGGTTCTTCTTGTCGTCTACAGTGTCCAAATACAGCTATTCGATCACCGTATGATGGTAGATAGTCCTTCAGTTCCTCATCACTCATCAGCTTTATTACAGTGGGATCAATCTATAAACAAAAAAAACCCCAAATGTGTCATTATTATTACTGGTCTGTATGGAGTCATAATACTAAAAGCAGTTTACTACCTTGTCTTGTTCCATTCGTTGTATAGCCTCTTCATCCACATGCCTGGATCTCAAATATTCTGCCAGCTCATCCATCTTCACATTTTTTCTGCTGTAATGAGGATAATAACATGTTCAATTAAAATGGTATCTATATAGTGTAAATGACTTTAAGATGTTTTGCAATTATTGAAAATATTAATATAATTGGCAACATTTTTATATAAAAAACAAATGCTTATTGTAAAACAAGGCATAAATAGGACAATAAGGAATTTATTGATATACATGATTGTTAGTTTGCACTATATGTAATGATTGTTAAATTACAACAATAAATATAACAATTCAAGGTAATTGTGAATTCATGTAAAGGTCATAATTAATACAATAACTTGAAGGTAATTCTAAATTTAAAATAAAATCTAATAAATGTTATAAGAATAAAGGTAAAGGTAATGTGACAACTTTAAGATCTAATTGTGTACTGTAAGGTAGGTTCACTTAGGGAAAAGTTTCAACAAAATTTGTAAACCATCAGTTTGAGAATCCCGTCTATTGCGAAAAAGACCATTTTGATTTAGCCCAGTAATGCGTTGCTGGGGTATCGTAGGTTTGCTGTAGTATAACATAGCTATGGTAACGTGGAATAATAGCGGTTCACTTTCAATACAGAATTGCATAAATACCAGCAAGACAACCAAACAAAAACGTTATTAACCGCAAAAAGATAAACTACTGAGTTCACATGACTTACCTGGGAAAATCGATGAAAACACTGTAAAACGTAACTGATATCTATAGCAAACAAATCGTGTGCGCCTTTCCCCGGAAACATATCATCTGTAAGGTTCCTACCCATATAAATATAGAACAATGACCCCATGTGGACGAGCTACAGCGTTACGAGTCACTAACGCACATATATACAAACACCGATGTGGATGTGAACAAAACAGTCAACAGTAAACAGTAAAGCGTGTTTCATTTATCTAACTTCAATTCAAAGCTAGTAAACCTATAGAGCTCTCAAATTAATCTACACTTCGTACTACATAGTACATTCCATTTTGGGAAAATTACCCTATATTTTATAAAGTACTTCATGAAACATAACTACTATAAATTGTCTTAAAAACTTTCTACTTGCCTTTACAATCCAGTTACGTTGTATGTGGATCTGGTTCAGAGAAGTTAGTTGGAACATCCCATGTGCATGTGCATGATGGATGGTGACGCTTGGGGGAATAATGAGGAGATTAAAAACTCGTAATTTCGAGTTTAAAAGTCGTAATTACGAGTTTTAAACTCGAAATTACGAGTTTTAAACTCGAAATTACGAGTTTTAAACTCGAAATTACGAGTTTAAAACTCGAAATTACGAGTTTTAAACTCGAAATTACGAGTTTTAAACTCGAAATTACGAGTTTTAAACTCATAATTACGACTTTTAAACTCGAAATTACGAGTTTTAAACTCATAATTACGAGTTTTAAACTCATAATTACGAGTTTTAAACTCATAATTACGAGTTTTAAACTCATAATTACGAGTTTAAAAGTCGTAATTACGAGTTTAAAACTCGTAATTTCGACTTTCTGTGGGGCTTTTATTTTTTTTTTCATGGCGGAAACGGGCTTCCATAGAGTTTAGCAAGAAGTCAAGACTTAGTTTCCTCTAAGACCTCTATTTTGTTTTTGTCTTTTTTCTGTTCCTGCACCGGATGCAGTTTGTATGTCTTTCATTTGGGGAAAGGCAGAGAGGGTTATGCGGGTTCTGTTTTATTTTATTTTATTTTATTTTATTTTTTTTATTTTTATTTTATTTATTTATTTTTATTTATTTATTTATTTTTTCCCTCTCCTTTTTATTCCCCGGGGGCGGGGGAGCAGGATTTCAGGATAATTTTTGATGATCACTAACTATGGCAAGAAATACAGTAAGGTTTATCTCTTGGAACTGTAAAGGTCTAAATGGAGCGGTGAAGCGGGGCAATATTTTTTCCCATCTTGAAAAACTTGATACAGATATTGGGTTTCTTCAGGAGACACATCTCAAAGATAAAGACCATAACAGATTACGTAGGAAATGGATAGGGCAGATCTATCACTCCCATTTTAATGCCAAAAGCAGGGGAACCGCTATAATTATTAAAAAGTCAATACCATTTATTGAAGATAAAATAATATCAGACAGTAGAGGCAGATATGTTATTGTGACAGGGAGGCTTTATAATAACCCAATTACGCTGATAAGCATATATGCTCCTAATGTTGATGATTACAAATTTATGATGTCTTTCTTTTCAGCAATACCTAATATGAACACACACAAGCTTATCATTGGTGGGGACTTCAACCTGGTACTTGATCCACAGCTGGATAGGTCCTCGAAGAGAGCAGCAATCCTGTCAAAAACAGCAAAAGCTATTCATACCTTTATGGATACCTACAAGGTAGTAGATCCCTGGAGATCATTGTTTCCTGATAAAAGTGAATACTCTTTTTTTTTCACCAGTTCATCACTCCTTTTCGAGGATTGATTTCTTCCTAATTGATCAGGGCCTACTGTCTAAAGTTCAACGCTGTGAATATAAAACAATAATTTTGTCAGACCATAGTCCAGTATTATTACAAATTGCAATTGGGCAAAATACAAATAGAATGTGGAGATTTAACAACTCTCTGATATTAGATCAGTTAAGCAAGAAAGAAATTGAGAAACACCTTCATCTCTTTCGAGCCACCAACGACGCCCCAGATATAACAAGATGCACTTTATGGGAGACTCAAAAAGCCTACTTACGCAGTCAGCTAATTTCGTTGAGCAGTTTTAATAACAAAAAGAGAAGAGAAAAAGAATCCACTATTATCTGCAAAATCAAAGAAATAGATCGCCTATATGAGACCTCCCCCTCATCTGACCTGTATAATAAAAGGCAATGTCTCCAGACTGAACTTAATTTACTGTATACCTCTGAAACAACCAAGCTTTTAACACAGTTAAGACATAAATACTATGAACATGGTGAGAGGGTGGGTAGACTCCTAGCATCCCAAATTAAAGAACAACAGGCGTCAAGATCAATTATCGAAGTCAGGACTGGTTTGAGACAGATCACAACTGAGCCTAAAGAGATTAATGACATGTTTAAACAATACTATAGCAAACTGTATACGTCTGAATCAAAGGGGGACTCTAAACTAGTTAACAACTTCTTTGAAAATCTCAGTATTCCTCAAGTTAGTGACGACCACAGAGCCATGCTGGAAAAATCGATAACATTAGGAGAGATAAAAGAAGCAATACTAAAAATGCAAAACTCGAAGGCCCCTGGTCCTGATGGATATACTGTTGAGTTCTATAAAACATTTAAAGACCAGATCTCCCCAATGCTGTTGGAAGTGTTTAACGAGGCTCTGACCAGAGGTTTGCTGCCTCCATCATTCTATGAAGCCAGTATATCACTCATACACAAATCTGGCAAAGACCCTTTAGAACCCAGTTCATATAGACCAATAAGTTTGTTAAACGTCGATTATAAAATCTTAGCCAAGATCCTGGCTACACGCCTGGAGAATATACTTCCGACTGTCATATCTCAGGATCAGACGGGCTTCATAAAAGACAGACATCTGTTTTTTAATATTAGGAGATTACTAAATATAATTTACACCCAAGAAAACAAAAATGGTCAGGAATTGCTGCTCTCTTTGGACGCGGAGAAGGCTTTTGATAGGGTCGAATGGGACTACCTTTTCTCTGCCCTGTCGAAGTTTGGATTTGGCCCTACTTTTGTATCTTTGGTCAAGTTGCTGTATGTACACCCGAAAGCATCCATACGAACTAATGACATTTATTCATCCTACTTTCCTTTAGGCCGATCAACAAGACAAGGTTGCCCACTGTCCCCTCTGTTATTTGCTTTAGCAATTGAACCCCTGGCCATAGCATTAAAAACAAATGTGGGATATTCTGGCATCATTAGAGGAGAAATGGAACATAAAGTATCTTTGTATGCCGACGATCTGTTGTTATATGTATCGAATTCCGAACGCTCCCTACCAATTATAATGTCAGTACTGAAGGACTTTGGGATAGTATCGGGATATAAAATAAATTTTTCTAAAAGTACCCTTTTTTTAATCAAGAATGTATCTAAACAGCCCTGCCCCCCTCTTAATGCATATCCCTTTACAATTTCAGATAAATTTAAATACTTGGGAATTAATGTGACACAAGAGTTCTCTGGTCTCTTTAAACAAAATTTTGTAGCGTTGTATGAACAAACGAAACAGAACTTGGACAAATGGATGAGTCTTCCAGTCTCTTTGGCAGGGAGGATTAATATTGTAAGGATGAATATTTTACCAAAATTTTTATTCTTATTCCAATGCATACCTTACTTCATTACCAAATCATTTTTTTCCAAATTAGATAGTTTGATCTCGCAATTTATTTGGAATAAAAAGACCCCCCGGATTAAGAAAGCATTTTTACAAAGACCCAGGGAACTTGGGGGGATGGGATTGCCCCGCTTCAGATTTTACTACTGGTCATGTAATATACGATCTATGTCCTTTTGGTGTAATGCTGGGGAGGCTGACTGGGTTGAAATGGAAGAAAACAGCGCTCGCCCAACTTCACTGCGAGCACTTATTTATGCTTCTTTAAAAGCGACTATTCCCAAATTTAAGAATCTTATCGTTTCCCACTCAGTTAAAATCTTGCATCAAATTAGAAAACACTTTAAATGGAAAGAGATTTCCACAATGGCACCAATAACATATAATCACGAGTTTATTCCAGCACTTTCGGAAATCTCTTTCAATCAATGGACAACCATGGGAATAAATTCTTTGCGAGATTTATTTATCCAAAAAACATTTGCCACCTTTGATCAACTCTGTGGAAAATATAAGATAGAAAAGAGAGACTTTTTCAAATATTTGCAGATTCGCAGTTTTGTAAAATCAGCGTTCTCATCCTTCCCCTGTCAGCCTCCTGAGTATGAACTTAATACTGTACTTTTGAAAGACCCTCTGAAAAAAGGCTCAATCTCCAGAATTTGTAACGGATTGTTGGACTTGGAAGATATGCCTACGCTAGATCATCTCAAGGATGCTTGGGAACAGGACATTGGAGTGGGCATAACTGACAATCAGTGGACTAAAGCCCAGGACAACGTCCACTCTTCTTCGATTTGTGCCCGTCATGGTCTACTACAATTTAAAGTTTTACATAGACTACATCTGTCAAAGGTGCGACTTTCCAAAATGTTTCCTGGAGTGGACACAACTTGTGAGCGCTGTGGGCAGGGCCAAGCCTCACTGGCTCATACTTTTTGGAGTTGTCCAGAAATGTCCCTCTATTGGACAAAAATATTCCGCATGATGTCCGACGTTTGCCAACTTCAGTTAGATCCTGACCCTGTGCTGGCATTGTTTGGTGTACCCTCAGCTGGTGCAAACCTCCGGAATGAACAAAAAACATTTGTCAAATTTGTGACATTATTGGCTAGGAGACTTATTCTGTTGAACTGGAAACAAAAAAACCCTCCAGCCTATACTAATCTGTTGTATGATATATTGAAACATGTCCAGCTAGAAAAAATTAAATTTGAACTTAGAGGGAAGGTGGACACTTTCCACCTGACATGGGATGGGTTTCTGGAGTACTGTGATAGACAGGATAGACAGGTGAATATGCAGGTATAGAATATGCTACCTGAACCCCGCCCCCTCCCCTGTTTTTATTTTATTATTTTATTATTTTTATTAATTATTTTACTTATTTAATTTTACATTTGTTGTCTCTTTTTATGTATTTACTTTGTACATTGCTTTTGTTTTACATTTGTTTTAAAGAAAAACTCAAATAAAAAGAACTGGAAAAAAAAAATATATATATCCAAAAGGTGAATTCACAAATGTTGAACCTGATCATTTCTATTAGAGCCTAGACTCAAGAACTCACTGTTACAGCACAAATCTGCATTTGAACAATATTCATTTTATCTGCTCCATCTGTGTTAAATATGACTGGCCTGTAGAATGTTGCAACATCATTTGAAGCACAGTGATATAACATTTTATTTCTGCCATTATAATTAGTTCCACTTTGTTTTGTACATTTTTCAGTTGTTCGACTTCAGGCAGAAGATGCAGTCCTTCTTTCCCTCCATCCCAAAGTCCAACTCTGGACCAGACACTGTGGACTGGGACTCTCTGGTCAAACCCCAAACACACCCTGCTGCTAATGATATTGCTAATGCTAGTGCTAATGCTGCTGACGCTAGCAGAGAATGAACCAAGACGGATCTGTGTAAATGTTTGTAAATATTTTCATTTGAATTAAATTATTATATTGATTTTACATTCTGTGTTTTCAAATGTTTTCAAATGACAGCGTCACGATGATCAAGTTTTAGCTGATATCCAGAGATATATGGGAAGAATACTTTGAAAATGTATTTAGTTACAGAATACTCAGTACCTGCATTAAAATATATTTTGTAATGTATTCTGATGCATGGTCCAATCAAAGCACTGTGTTCTGAATACTTGGAGTACTTTTACATTGAGTTTTCAGACAATCTTAAACATTTTTGGCAGTGCACTGTGTAAAAACCAATGAATAAATCCATATACACACATAACATAACATGTACACTTTATATATACTTTATATAAAACTATTTGGCGTAAAAGATTTTAAAAGTCTTCGTTTTGTGGGTCTGATGGACACTTATAGAGCACAGAGCCCACCTGTCAACAACACATCACTTTATAATTGAATAGAATACGGCAATATGCAGCAATCAGCTATCCTCTGTCATACTAGATTATTACTACATTATGTACATATTTAATACCATTTGTGGTTAAACACACTTTTAAAATGCAACTGTCTATTCTTTGATGAATAAGGAACAAAAAACTATCAACAAACTATCACATAACTCCCAGTTGTACTCACAGGGTGGCGCTGCTGAGGCCCGCCGTGCCCTGGAACACCATGGTTCACACATTCATTTGTTAAACCAGATCTTTATACATAGATCTAGATTATCAGGTCATACAGGAGGATGGGAGGGCATCAGACACACAGGGATACATAAGGATGGGAGGGCATCTGATACACAGGAAGACAGGAGGATGAGAGGGCATCTGACAATAACACCAGTGGTGAGCAGAGCTGTCAGACTCAGGCAGCAGCAAATGTCTGAGCAGGAGATCTGCTAAAACTAAATGTCACAAATCATGTGTGCTGCAACAACAACAGCAACAACATCAACAGCAGCAGCAACAACTACAGTAACTACAGCAACAGCAGTAACAATAGCAACAACAACAGCAGCAGCAACACCTACAACAGCAACAACAAGAATAATAATAATACAAAAATAATTCTAAGATTTTTTTTAAAGAATATTCTGCATCTTTTGTAAATATGTCTGTTTAGTAATACTTTGAAGCCTTCCTTGGGGTTGTGATAAAAAGGTACTACTCTGGCAAATGCTCCATTAGACTTTAATCTGATCTTTATTTGACACAATCTGACCATAAAAAACTGACTTAGTTGAAACTACAACAGGTGAGCTGATTTGTGCTGTTAAACAAGTCCCTCTCAAATAACATTACACTCACAAGCTAGCTAGTGTTAGCCAACAGTTTTTCAGTGAGTTACTCTCACCTTTTTGTGTAAAATCAATTTTTAAAAACTTTTTTGGCAGTGTTTGCTAATATGTGCATTGTGTCACCATGGTAACTTCTGAACAGGGAGTACTTTATTGAATTTGGAAAATGTGTCTCAGATAAAATGTCCCTGACCTGGGGGGTGCCCCAGGGGTCAATATTGGGACCCCTGTTGTTCAACCTCTACATGCTGCCGTTAAGCCAGTTAATACACAGCAATAATGTGTCCTACCACAACTATGCAGATGAGACTCAGATCTCACTGGCAGCAGGTGAATATGGACCAGTGGATTCACGCTGCTACTGCATCCAACAGATCAGTGTGTGGATGCAAAACAACTTTCTCCAGCTAAACTCAGACAAGACTCAAGTCATAGTCTTTGGCCCAGAGAAACATAGAGAAAGTGTCAGCAGTCTCCTCCAGTCTCTCTCTAAATCCTTCAAATCAGACTACAAATCTAACAGTAATAATGGACTCAAACTTGAACTTCAACAAGATGGGGACAAGATTCCAGTGTGCCTTGTGTTTTATTTTGAGCCTGGAGCTGGGCGGAGATTCTGGTACCTCTCAGTACACACCTGCAATCCATCAACCAATCAAGCCTTTTCTTCTGGAGCACAAAGGGACTGAGAATCCTACACCGGTCCCCAGATCGACACTATAACAGCCACATTACATCTGCAGCTTTTTAATATCTAAAAACATTGCCAAAACCAGACTTAGAGAGACTTATCCGTTTTTCTCCAGTAGGTTAGACTACTGTAACGGCCTGCTCACTGGCCTCTCCAAATGAGCATTAAGGCAGCTGCAGTACATTCAGAACACTGCTGCTGCTGGGGTCCTGACTAGAACCAGGAAGCTCTGAGGACTTCAGGGACACACCTCCTGCTGGTGCCCAGAGTCAGGACTAAACATGGGGAATCAGTGTTTCAGTTTTATGCAATTAAAACCTGGAACAATCTTCAAGACGTGAGATAGGCCTCTACTTTGACAATGTTTAAAACAAAAAGAGATGCCATGCCATGGAGTGAAACATTCTTGGCAAAGCAGTCTCTGAGCACATTTATCTTGTGAACTTTTGCATCTCATTAAAAAACACCAAAAAGCCAATCTGAAATAAATATCCATGACCAGTAGTTAGGACAGTATTTGATGGGACGTCCCCATATCATTATGTTTTCAAATGGGGAAAATCTGTTTTCTTTGCCAAAGCCTGGACATGTCCAAAATGTGTCATCTGGTGCAGAGCAGTAAATATGATGACAGAAGCTCAATTAGAAACGTTCATATGTAAAAATGCATGTTTTATGTTTCCATGGGACAGAAAAAAAAAACTACAGTTTGAATGGGTTTCAAAGGTGCGCACAAACGTGTTGCAAATGTGAGTATTTGATTTTATTCATAGCATAGACAGTATTTGATGCTTCAGAAAACAACAACAATCCACAAAAACTATTGTTGCTGCCAATTCTTGACCTGGAATCATCATTTGTGTCATTTTTAACTCCAGTCAGGGTCGATTCAAATACAAATATGGCTCTTAAAGAGCCAAAATATATAAAACTACATTAATATTTTAGATCAATATTTAGAGCAGAAGTAGCTGAAAAGGCTGAGCACAAAGAAAGTAAAATATAATAATGAATAAAAAACCCAGACTGCAACACAACCATCTGCTTTGCATTTATCTTACTGGAAAAACATGGACTTTTGTGTTTGTGTCCACAAAAAATGTGGTCCTTTTTTGATAAGAAATGGCATTTAAAGGGTTACATAATAAAAATTATCAAAATATTATATAGTATAATTTGGAGCAGAAGTGTCTGGAAAGAATGAGCCCAAAGAAATAAAATAATGAACACAAAATGCTCCTGGATGTCCAAATGCTGTACACATTTTATGTGTTTAACGATGCAAATGTGATTTCTTAAGCGGTGCCACGGAGTTAAAGAACCTTTAACTATTTGTAAACAATAGTGTTTCCCTTAAAGTGATCTTATTTGACCATTAGCACACATGCACTGTAGAAGTGTCTCTTATATAACACGTGCAGCTCTGTACGTGGCCCACAGCTGCAGTACCTCCGCGCACCGCCAGGCCGCAGCAGCAGCGGCGGAGGCGGGCTTGTGGTCGTTGTTTTCGGGAGGGCGTTCCTCTGAGGACTCGGTCAGCGCCACGGTTCTCTCGGTCCATCGTCTCACCCATATCTGAGAATCTTTTTCCCGGTCGTAAAGCCTCCTCTCGGCCACTCTGTGCTCGGATCCGCGGTGTGGCTCGTGGTGTGGGCCCGTGAGCCTTTCTCCAGCCCCGGAGGGAGGTGTGAGCCCCGGGCCGAGGAGCAGGCCGCAGACATGGAGGCCTGCAGCAGGACGGTACGAGGGGCTGGGGGTCCCACTCTCGCTTTATTCGATCAAAACAAAAGGCATGATGAGCTGTTTAGTATTTTAGGCCCCTGCATTAGAAGTAGACGATGCTATGCTAATGATGGAGCGACACTGGCTAATGCAGCGCTATTGTTTGTCTCCAGTTGATGAAAAAGTCTCATGTGTTTGTGCTTTGTACCGACGCTGCTGCTGCTGCTCCTCTCAGACCACACTGTGCTCTCAGACTGAGCTCTCAGACCACACTGTGCTCTCAGATCACACCAGACTGAGCTCTCGCAGCTCTCTTGGACTGTTTATTTTCTGATATTACTATGTTATTACACTCAAGAGGGGGGTAGAGTACCAAAAATGTACTCAAGTAAGAGTAGCGTTACTTTGAAGAGTAAAAGTGCTGATATGGCTCAAGCGAGAGTCATCAGTAATATAAGACTTATGTAATCTTACCCACAAATGTATTAAATCTGCACTATGTGACTTTTCTGGGAGAGGGTCAGCCAATTACATTGCTCCATGGAGATGTTATTGCCTTTCCTAATATTCCACAGTATGGCATTATTTTTATTTACTGGATTTATTCAGTTAAACACGTTTATTGCCCAAAACTTTATTGGAAAAATGTATTCCACAGATCTGACTAGGATCTGAATATTTTAGGCAATGCAGTATCCATGGATACAAGCAGGTGGCAGACCCTCTACTAGAAAATGTGTATTGTGCAGCTTTTTATAAAGGTAAGGGGCATTTTTTTTCTGTAGTGTACTGATTATAGATGAGCTTTTGTATAGTTAATCCTAAAAACTTGCTCACAGTGGAAAGTCATTTCTTTAACGAGGGGGTATTATTCAAAATCTTTATTTTTTTGTAGTTTTCTACCATGTTTTAACATTGTTCCCTCATCAAAAACATGCCTGAAGAGGTTTTAGATGTCATCCATGCATGTTTGAGTAATCTAGTAATCCATGTGACTACATCTGAAACTCCGATAAAGTTTGTTAATTATGACCAATGCCATTAGTTTCTATGGGAATTCTCCTTCACTCCACTGTCAGTATGGGGTTTGGAGGTGCATGCTGGGATTGAGTGATAACATTTAGGAACACTATTTGAACCCTCCTTATGGTTAGCAGTACAAACCTGTACAATTGTCATTCCACCCGCTAGCTACACAGCTCCCACATGACAATTCTCCATAAATGTAAAAAACATAATGCAAAACAATACACTACAACATAACAAACCTGATATGATGTGCAGTAGTCTCATTAGGTATTATAGTGATCTAAATCTGTAATGTGTTAGCAATTAATACGACCAAGGGAAACACCTCCTCTTTAATAAAATTTGAACCATCCTATTGATACTTTGAGGCTGATGACGTCAACATTCTAACTGTGGTGCTTTGTGTGGTACTAACTGTAGGCACTGCTCTGTCTGAAGCTCCGTTACTCAAGTTAGACTTTAATCTGAGTTTTAATGAGTCGGTCGATGGAGTCTCAGTCGACCAAAATGTGTATTAGTCAACTAATTGTTTTATTTCGATGATAAGGATTTCTATGAGACAACAGCAGAAGTGAGTGAGGGAGCTGAAGATTTTGTATTGTTTTGGTATTTATGTGTAAAAAGTCATTTTTTGCATGAACTCCCCCTGCAGGTCAGTTACATAAAGATATGTAATAGTTTTGAGAGTTTTTGCCACGCCCCCTTTTTAGTCGACTAAACAATCGGCAGCACACGTCTTAGTGTCAGCCCTACAGTACTATAACAAAACATTTCCTAAATACTTTTTTTTTTTTTTTTTTTTACAATTCTCTCTTGTGTTTTTAGTGAGGGATAAACCTTTAGTTCTTCGAGATGGACATGCCACCTTTGTATTTGCCTATTAAGAAGAAGAGTATCCAATGTCCAGGCAAGTTACAAGTCAGAAATAGTAGTAAATGTTTAACAATGTAATCTATGTTTGTTTTTTCGACAGTTGTTCAAGAGACCCATAGAATCTGTGATATGAAGGTACAGTTTACAATTTATTTGAACTGAACTTGAAAATATTTTGGGTGGAAAAATAGATAAGTTAATGCATCTGTAATTAGTAGATAGTCAAATATATGCAGATTGAGATGGTTTAGACCGGTGCAGAGGAGGGAAGATGAATAAATGGTGGGAGGAGGGATGGTTCTGCAAAGAAACAAGAGGCGTAGGGGAAGAGGAGAGGAGCAGATGAGAGGGTCAGATGATGCAGAGAAAAGGGTCAGATGGAGCAGACGATGCAGAGGAGAGTGTCTGAGGAGCAGAGGATGCAGAGGAGAGGGTCAGTGGAGCAGAAGATGCAGAGGAAAGGGTCAGGAGCAGGAGATGCAGAGGAGAGGATCAGATGGAGCAGAGGATTAACTGTTGACACTTCTGAAGGAAATCAACATTTAAAAATATATATTTTTTCATTGGCACTAAATCTAAAATCTCTTTACTTCTCTAGAATGACGGTCCAATGAATCAAATGAACGGAACAAAAAGGTATTTGTTACGTTGGCACTGTTCCTTCTTTGGACCAGGTCTATGGTTCTATCACAGCATTAGAGATGCCCAAAAATTTAGTCCCCAAATGTTTTTTCCCTGATCATTTCTATCAGTGACAAAGTCCATTCTCCTCCTGCATTTATCCAATCACACCACAACATCTGGGAGGGCATCTGACACACCACAACATTTGCAAATTAACTAGAAACATTTGACTTGCCCCATCTCAGTCAAACACTACACGGATACAGGAGTATGGGAGGGCATCTGACACTCAGGGATAAGACCAATGCAAAATATAAACACATTTAATTAAAGTGCATTTAAAACATGCATAATGTTAATCATGTATTTTATGATTTCTAAACAGATTTGAGGCCCATCCGAGGGTCCCGTTAACGACCATTGATTACCCATCCACCAGCTGCTCTGTGATGTCATCCGCCCCATTGTCCAATGGCGCGGCTCCTGGTTTCATGATCCCGCCTCCTCCTTTAGTGCTCCAGAGCTCCGGACCTCACAGGGACCCAGGCTGGAACTGTACCCAGGATCGGAGTTCTGACCCCTGGGCTCCCGGGAGAGAGGTCTGGGGTGGCCGGAAGGTCCCTGCCTGGGGGTCCAACAGAGACGGAGGTATGGATGTGTGTCCACACTCCACTGTGATTGATTAAAGTGAACCTGTTCTACAGAGTCAACCTTTCAGAGCTTGTAGGCATGTTATAGTTGCGTCCCGTCACCATTTACCCTCTCAAAGTTGTATTTGGAGTGATTCGTGCATGTTTGAGTAATCTTTAATTGCTTATTTTCAAGATAACATATTGCCCATCACCTCCTTTGTTCACTACCACCGGTACAATATTGTGACTTAAAATGTCCAAAGTATAACATAATGATCCACGGGTGTCATAGATCAAAACTGTAGAGCAGACGCAAGCGCAATAAATATTTATTAATTTTGGAGTGAAAGGGGCCATGATAACACATTTATATTCAATGTGACTTTACTAGACACAGGAAGACAAGGATTTGGAACAGATTTTCAGCCCCAACCAGGACCAAGCACTGGACCGGGACTAGACCCAGGCCTCCAGGCAGGACCAGACCGAGGATGGACACCTGCCCCAGAACGAGAGGAGCGCTGGAGGGAGCCACAGTGGAGCAACAGACCTCCCGTCATCAGCAACGGTAAGTTCATATGCAGTGTACCTATATGAATGTCTACAGACAAGGGAGAGTGAGGATACAGTACAGAGGAGGGACGGTGAATATATGGTACAGAGGAAGGATAATACATTTGTTTTGTTTTGTTTTTAGGTCCCAATGCGGCTGTTGCTGGACCCTCCTCTGCTCCCACCCCAGGGCCATCCGGAGTCCAATCCAGTCCAGAGCCCAAACCCTCCCCTGTTCTGGGGAGGAAGGAGCCCCCTGTATACCCGCCAGGTAGAACCAGGACGGAACCAGGACTAAAGCAGAATTGAACCATGACTAAACCAAGTCTAAATCAAGATTAAATCAGGACTAATCGGGACTAAAGTGCAAATGAACCATGACTGAAACAGGATGTTTTAGTTAGTCTTTATTTCAATGGACAATACTGTACAGAGACATTAAACTCATAAAAATAGAGATGTTCTCAGATTATAGCTAAACAGAAACCATATGCAGACCCTGATGTAAAGAAAAAAATTATATATACAAAATTACATTAGGACTAAACCAGTATTAATCCAGGACTAAACCATTACTAAACCAGTGCTAAACCACAGAATAAACCAGGGAATAACCAAGACTTAATCAGGAACTAAACCGAGACTGGAGCAGGTCTAAATCACGACAAAATCAATATTAAACCAGGACTAAACCAGGCTAAAATAAAGTAATATATTAAAATTAGAAATTAAATTTACACACATTTATCACCTTCTTCTTTGCTTAGTCATTATTTTTAATGTGTGTGTGTGCTTGTGTGCATGTGTACGTGTGCACGTGTGTGTGTGTGCGCGCGTGTTTGTGTGTGCGTCTCTGCGTGTGCACTTGTGTGTGTGTGTGCAGGGAGCCAGGAGGAGCAGTGGCAGACCCAGATCTCAGCCAAAGGTCGAGTCACGTGTCCTCGGTGTAAAAGTGTCAGCCGAAAAACAGTGGAGGGACTGAAGAAGCACATGGACAACTGCCGAGCGGTCAGAGCCTCATTTGTTTTTAGAGAGTTTTATGGCAGCAAATGTGTCAGTGTTACACTCACTGTGAGAAGAAACTATTAAAGGGCTCATATTACGCTATGTCCTGATCTCTGTTCTAATGTTGTTTCCTCATCACAAACAGACCTGGAGTTGTGTTTTGTTTCATTCACACATGTTTAACACACAAACCATGCAGATTTAGGCCGAGGTCTTCTCTCAAACAGGAAACACTCTGTTCCACCTTGTGATGTCATCATGTGGTAATACAGGAAGTGCACTGTGTTTTTAAACTCCATACAACTTCACTTTTCTCAGAATTATTTGGGTCATTTCAGTCCTGCAATGGCCAGTCTCTACTGAACTAAAGGTAAAAGGAGCTGTTAACTTGAAAACTACCACGTCATGACATCACAAGGTGGAACAGAGCATTTTGAGCTTTGGAGATGTAGACAGACTGATATTAAAGTGTTACTTAAACAAGTGTGAATGAAACAACACAACTCTAGGTGTGTTTTTGAGGAGGTCGATATTTGCCCTTTTTAGCGAATCGGCGATTGGCCTTAAATCTACAGCAGAGGCTGATATTTTGTTTTGGCCGAACTGCTGCCTAAAGTCTTCACACAAAGCTTTATTTTAAAATTTTAATATGAAGCGATAACCACACAAAATGTGGCTACACTGCTCTCTTAAAGATCTGTGGTAAAACAGGGATGTGGGGGAGCTTGTAGTACATTTTAATTATAAAATATGAGGAAAACAATCAAAATTAACCACAGATATAAACCCAAAAATATTGGCAGAGCTTATCGGCCATCAGTTGCTCTGGATTTGAAACAATTGGTATTTGCATTGGTCATGTAAAAAAAACAAAAAACATATTGGTCAATCTCTACAGTTAACATCCCATTCTTTCATTGAAATTCACACTATCTAGTATGGACTTCTTTTTAAGAACCTCTGGGAATCTTTTAGGACCCAAATTTGTGAATGTTCTATGTCCTCTGTGCTTGCTTGAGTAATCATGCATGTTTGTGTTTAGGAGCCGTACACTTGTCCTCACTGCGGCAAACAGCTCAAGACCAACACAGGGATGAAGTACCACATCATGGCCGACCACAGTCTCCTGGTCAGTCTCCTCTTTTATTAATGTCCAGCTTTAAAGGTGCTCAACCTGATTTTTTTACTCTTAAAAATGTGAAAAACAGAACT
Source organism: Periophthalmus magnuspinnatus (assembly GCF_009829125.3). Taxonomy (NCBI): domain Eukaryota; kingdom Metazoa; phylum Chordata; class Actinopteri; order Gobiiformes; family Gobiidae; genus Periophthalmus; species Periophthalmus magnuspinnatus. The sequence goes on along the minus strand of NC_047149.1, from coordinate 2,262,798 downwards.
AGTTTATTTTAAAAATTTTGCAGTGGACTTATTCCTCACTTAGCTTATACATTGACTGAATCCTAAATATTTACCAGAGTGAGTTTATAAGCACTTTTCACAACTCTCAGAGAACAGAGTGGAGTTTTGCCATCACGGTAAAGACGTCTGTGTAATTCCTCAGTCGTCAAGGTATGATCCATAATTAAAGAAAAAATCAAATCTGTCATCTGGACAAGAAACTGGACAATCATCAAAAAAATTACGGTAAAGCTAACTACTGTCATGCTAACAGTGACAATGAAATACTTTCTAATTAGCTGCAGACAGTACATAACAGACTTATTTTGACCTCAAGAGCTGCTTATTCAATATATCACATAGCTCAGATACATGGGAAAAATTTGGTATAGCACCTATTTGTTTATTTAGTTGTTTTTGGTCTCAGCCTTCATCGGACGCCAAAGACATGGACGACCGAGCCACGAAAGACAAACTGAGGAAAATTCTGAAGAGGCTGGGCAAACTCAAATGCTCCAGAGAGGTACCAGAGACTCACTTTTATACATGTGATGTATAATGGGATTAAATAGTGCCGTATTTGTCATAGAGCAAATTATTGTTAAATTTGTGATAGAAAAAGTAAGGAATAAACAAGGAAATGTAAACAAAACTAAAGTCATGAAACCAAAACATAGATATAGTGTCCATACATGTGAATAAATGTAATGGCACAATGTACCAAAAAAAGGGAGCACAGTCGTGACGCATCCATCTTTACATTGCAGTATTCATTCATTCCAAACACTAGTGGAGGTGTTAAACTAGTTCTACTGTCACAGCTGCCATGACCGACAGACACATGGCTGCTGTTCTACACCAGTGGCATCTCTCACCACCACTTTTTAAACCCTTGGACCCTCAAACATACTTAACTTAACATTTGCAGTCCAGTTCAGTATTATTGAGCATATTTCTGTGTGTTTGTTGGGCAGGGCTGTGGCGCGGGCTTCACCAGTGTCATGGGGTATCTGTACCACATGAGGACCTGTGGGAAACAGCAGGATGAGCTGGAGAAGCTGGTGCTCAGCTGCTCTCACTGTGGAAAGAACTACAGGTCCAAGGCCGGACTCGAGTACCACATCCGCAACGAGCATGCTCCGGTGAGAGATACACTTTAAACTCCAAGGCCAGCATATAGCATTTCAAAACAATAAAAGCTAGCATGGTGATGTAAATATGTTATGTGTTAGCAGTTAATACCCTATAGAATTAATATACCCCCTCTTTAAAGCTAGAGGTACACTTCAAAGTGCATATGACAGGTCAGGACTACTCATTCCTCTTAAACATAGTTAAAGACATTTAACTATTACATTTAAGATTTTACTCAAAATATTGCCTTTCAATATTTTCTCAAGTTTAAAAATTTTGGTAAGTTATAGTTTTACTTCCTGGTTCAACACAGGCAACAGATGTGGCATGCGTAGAGGTAATTCCATAAGTTACCTAGCAAGATTATGTAAACAAGGGCCAAAATTTGTCATTTTTTATCTGTCTAATCATAACTATTGTGTCATTTAGACAACACCTTTATTTAGTTACATGAATGTTTAAACTGTCAGGAAAATGTTTTCCTGTCTTTTCTGTGTTTTGGATGGATTTGCTGACAGCTCATGACACAGGCAGAGGGATTCTGTTTTGCAACTCAGAGCTAGAAGTACAGAGTAAAAAGTTTTTTGGGAACTATACTACTCAAATAAGAGCTTTTTGAACGTTATATCTGATAATTTAATTTAATTGTCTGTGAGAGCAGCTTTTTGTTCTGATGCTGTTTATAGCAGGCGGGAATGAGTACCGCAATTTGTTTCTTTTGTTCATTTCTTTTTAGACCAATGTTTTGTTTTAAAACGTCCAAAATATATTTTAAAAAGATAATATTGATTAGTTATTACATAACTATATAGCAGACAAAAACACACACTATGTCTTGTTGAATTGAGAATATGAAAAGTTCTTCTGTGTGTATCCAGGCTCCGGAGGATTTGGAGCCGCACACCCAACCTCTCGACGATGTGTCCCCAGAGACATCAGCCTGTGGTCGAGCAAAGAGGGCCTCGGCACAGGCCGCCAACATCCAGATGGCCCAAATCGCCCAGAACGAACTTCCCAAGGACTGGGGCAAGAGGAAGTTCCAGTCAGACCTGGTGCCAGAGGACCACAAGGTGAGGCTAACCACTCTGCCACTCTGAGAGATCAGGAGTTTAACTCACAACCTCCTTACTGAGAGGAGACAGGAAAACCACTTTGCCACAGTCACACTGGGAGGACATGCACACTTCACTCAGAGAGGAGTCTAACCCACAACCTGTTTGCATTGTTGGTTTCAGCTGCAGTACACGCGCCCTGGTCTGCCCTCCTTCAGTCAGGATGTTCTGAAGAAATGGAGGAGCGAGGTTAAAATGTACCGGAAAGTCCAGTGTCCGAACCCGGTACAGTTTATGTTTCTATTTCTCTTCAGTTCTTGAATGTTTTTTGTTTTGAGGAAAAAACTGAAATATTTAAATGTTTTTCAGGGCTGTGGCTGTACCTACACCAGTGTGTCCGGACTCAAGGCCCATCTGGGACTTTGCACCAAGGTATCGAACCATTTCATTTCAATACATTTTGAGTTTTAAACCGTGAAAGGAGGAAGTGTATATTTATGCTAACTTGTTCTGAGCTCCCAAACATTTGCAAGAATAAACTGGTACGCTGCTATAGTAACCACTTTACTTTTACTTTTGCTACTAATACTGTATTTTCCAGCCTATAAGTTGCACCAGCAAAAAAAAAAAAAAGTGTAATAAAGAAAAAACATGTATAAGTCGCACTGGACTATAAGTCCAGTGGGAAATTTTACAAAATCTGAGACCAAGAACAGACATTTTATATTTAAAAGAAAGTTATAATAATAAGAATAAAATAGAGAACAGGCTGAACAGCAGTACAGCACGCTAACGTAACATTTATACTTATTCGGCTACATGAAGCATAGACAGAACTGAACACGTGTCTGGTATGTTAATGTAAGGTATTAACAGTTAATTAGATAACTAAAAGCATAAAAAACAAGCTAACAAGTTTACTCTGGATCTCACTCCAAATCACTAAATCCATTGAATTCTTCATCGTCGGTGTCGCTTCTGAACAACTCCACCAACTCTGGAGGTAGATTAAGTGCTGCTTTCTCTTCTGCGTGGCTGTCATCAGACTCAGCAGAATACCATTTTCGTTTAGGGGTCATTTTTGTTCAGTCTTTCTCAGATGTCTTTTACTTTACTGTAATGTTGAAATTTTACATGTTCAATGGTACAGGAGTAGTAGATACTGGTACAAGTCTGGAGTGGCCTCGCGCAGTTATCACTGTGGCAATAACAAAGATGTGAAATTATATATTTTCATAATTTCACATATAAGTCGCATGTGAGTATAAGTCGCACCCCCGGACAAACTATGAAAAAAGTGTGACTTTTAGTCCAGAAAATACAGTACTTTTAATTGCATTCAGTTCTACATATTTTCTTGATTTTTACTATTTTCTTGATTTAACTTTGTGTGTGATGCTTTAAGGGGGATTTTGCGGCTGGGAAATATCGCTGTCTGATCTGCAGCAAAGAGTTTAATTCAGAGAGTGGAGTCAAATACCACATCAACTCTGTCCACTCACAGGTAAAGTCAAGGCCTGGTTTAGTTCTGATTTAGTCCTTATTTAGCTCTGGTTTGGTTGTGGTTTAGATCCGCTTTAGTCCTGGTCTAGTCCTGGTCTAGTCCTGGTCTAGTCCTGGTCTAGTCCTGGTCTAGTCCTGGTCTAGTCCTGGTCTAGTCCTGGTCTAGTCCTGGTCTAGTCCTGGTCTAGTCCTGGTCTAGTCCTGGTCTAGTCCTGGTCTAGTCCTGGTCTAGACTTACTATACATATTCATCTCTCAAATCTCTCCCCAGGAATGGTTTGTCACGAACAAAAAACACTTAAAAACCGCTCCTAAAGATTGCCCTCATTCTTTTGACCTTCATCACCACCATCACCAGCAGCAGCAACGGCATGTCCACACTCCCTGCCCACACCAAATGCAACCGCTGCCTCCTCTACACCACATTGCCGCCCAAACTCACCAAAACCACCAAATCTACAACGAAAATGTGCCACATCGCCACGGGGACACCAGGAGCCACCATCACCACCACCGCGGGCCTGAGTTGTACACGCCCATGCAACCCCACACGTCCCGTAGCTCGGATCAGGTGAGGCAGGATCAGGTGCGACAGGATCAGGTGCGACAGGATCAAGTGCGGCAGGATCAGGTGCGGCAGGATCAGGTGCGGCAGGATCAGGTGCGGCAGGATCAGGGGCGACAGGAGCAGGGGCGGCAGGGTGGAGCGGCCAGGTGCGGGTTCGAGTACGGAGGGCTGCGTGGCGAGAGCAGAGGGGAGGGGCCCAGCGGGTTTACTCTGGAGATGGAGCGTCAAATCTGGGATGAGAAAAGGCGAATGCTGGAGTCTGTGGAGATCGTGAGGAGACAGCCAACCTAAAACATTGTGATGTGTCATTTAAAGGTCCTGTATCATGCAGAATTGACACCTGGGAGATTTTAACCACTCCCTCAGAAACAGACCTGGAGTTATTTTGTTTCATTCACATTACTGGGCTGTATGGCAAGGCAACTGTATTTGTATAGCACAATTCATACACAAGGTAATTCAAAGTGCTTTGCAGAATAGAAAAAGACATTAAAATCACAATACAATGTATCAAAACATAAATAATCACAATTAAGCATCATAAAATTAACATTAAAGGAGAAAAGTGCAGAACAAAACCCTTTCAGTCGTATGCACAGCTAAATACAACTGTTTTGAGCCTGGATTTAAACATTGTCAAAGTAGAGGCCTGTTTCACATCTTCAGGAAAACTGTTCCAGGTTTTAGCTGCAGAAAACTGAAACACTGATTCTCTATGTTTAGTCCTGACTCTGGGCACAAGCAGGAGGCCGGTCCCTAAAGTCCTCAGAGTATGAGACGTTTCATGGCTCGTGGCTCTAACATGTGGGAGATGTACTTTGGTGCTGGTCCATGCAGAGACTTGTTCACAAACAGAGCTGCTTTAAAGTCTATTCTCTGAGCCACAAGAAGCCAGTGCAGAGACCTGAGCACAGGTCTCTGCACTGGTAGTGTGAAGTACTTCCTGGTTCTAGTCAGCACCTGGGCAACAGCGTTCTGGATGTACTGCAGCTCCCAAGTTCAAAATGCTCCATTCCACCTTGTGAGTCATGTAGTGGTAGTTTACCTTTTGTTCTGTAGAGATTGGCAAATGACTCTAGTGATGGTGTAGAGTTTTAAATCAGTGGTGCATTTCCTGTATTGCCACTCACTGACATCACAAGGTGTAGTGTTTTCTGTGATCTCGGTCTAAATATGCAGTTAAATGTGTGAATGAAACAAAACACAACTCCAGGTATATTTTTGATGAGAAACATTCTAACGGACTAGAAAATAGCGTAATATAGGCCCTTTAAAGGTGCATTATGTAACTTTTCTGGAGGGAGAGTCTGTTACCTGGTGATGGTGCAGTTTTGCCCCTCTCTGGCCCAGCCAGCTGAGAGTCTAATACAAAGGCTGCACATTGAAATGAAATGTAATTATTTTGAATACTTTTTGATTCCTGAAAATTGGACTCCCAGGCCGCCCAGTTATTTCTGTGTGGAGTTTGCATGTTTCACCCCTTGTCTGGGTGGTTTTCCTTTGGGCATTCCAGTTTCCCTCATCATCCCCAAACATGCACAACAGGTCAGATCCTCAGGCTGAGGCAGTCATGACCAAGACTAGCTCAAGACCTGGAGATGGGTCCCACTGCTCCTGACAGGTTTAACCCAGTTTAATGCCATACTGTGGAACATTCCAGGCAAAGCAATAGCATCTCCATGGAGACAAGCAGGAAACAGACCCTCTACCAAAAAAGTTACATAATGCAACTTTAACGGTGACTGCAGCATAACATTGTAAAGGGCCAATACGAGATGGGTTCAAACGCGGATGAAGAGTTGATTTGGAAAAAAAACAGGTAGATCAGTATTTTGTATCTTTTTTCCAACATTCACAGATAGTGTCCATAAAAAAATGTGGATTGATCAAAGAAGAATGGGGTAACTGTTATAACAATAATAATAATAATAATAATAATAATTACAATTACAATAATTACAAAAGAAAACAGATTAAGCTATTGAAAACTCTGTATTTCCAAATGAACTCTTCAGATGTGTTGACCTGGTTTATGGTCAATATCTCTGTAATTACTAGGCCTATCCACAGAAAACAAAGCAAAACTACTTTTGTGGACCCAATTCCCAACTTAAATAATTGAATTTGTCAGTTTAGGGAATTCTTTAAACATTGTTGACTCCCCATAGAGTAATATCCATCCCTGCCCTGCATCTGGAAATGTATTTTACTATTTTTTCCTTCAACTCTGTTTCTCAAATTTTACACTTTCTACCAAAAAAAGCCAATTTTAGCGTCCACAAACTAAGGAAGCTGTATGTCTTAGGCCAGAATTGTACTTATGAATACCAGAGACTGTTAGCTGTCAAATTCGTAGTTCTTTTATTGTTGTATAGTGTCTTCACTTGTTGACTTTTCTAACTCTGTCCCAGATGTGCTTTGGTAGACAATTGTTGTTCATGTTTTAAATGTTTAAATTAGTAAAGGTTGACATATGCATTTGTCTAATTCATCTCTGTGTTTTTATTTTAAATCAATAGATTTGGCTATTTGATCCAGAAAAGCTTCATAAAGGATAGAATCACTGCTCCTACTTCAACCACCACTAGTACTGCTGCTATTATCATTACTCCTATTACTACTACGATAATTGCTACTTCCAGCACCAGTGCTGCCACATTGAGAAGCTTGTACCTGGGAGGGGCTAAGGTCTGGGCAGAGGTGGGTAGAGTTATAAAAATGTGTTCTCAAGAATGAGTAATGTTACTTCAAAATAATAATGCTAAAGTAGAAGTACAAGAAAAAAATATTTTGAAAAAGTACTACTCAAGTAAGAGTAACTGAAAAAGTATCTCAGGATGCACCATCTGGTTTATAATTTAAAGAACCAAAAGATTAATTATGCAAAAAATCTGGTATTTTCAAACAGACACAAAAATGAGACAGACTAAATCATATCTGAAGGCGCTGCAAGAAACACAAATGTTTATATTGTTTCATACTGTCAACATAAAGCTTTTGTTACTTGCACTCATTCTCATTAGGAAGAGTAACCATAAGTTTTACTCATGTAAGAGTTACTTAAATTAAAATATTACTCAAGTAGGAGTGAAAGTATGCTGCTGGAAAAATACTATGAAAAGTACTATTTCTTTAAAAAGTTACTCAAATAAATGTAACCAAGTACTACCCACCTCTGGATCTGGGGTTGCATGTGTTTTTTTAGACCTGGGTTCGTCCTTGGTTTAGTCCTTGGGGTTAGGCCTGGTTTAGTACTGCTTTAGTTCTGGTTTAGGCCTGCTTTAGTCCCGGTTTTGACCCGGTTTTGACCCGGTTTAGACCCGGTTTAGACCCGGTTTAGACCTGGTTTAGACCTGGTTTAGACCTGGTTTAGAGCTATTCTTTTATGAAACCTATGCTTGCACAAGCAGGAGCTTTGAACGCAAAAAAATCTAAAACGATGTTTATTTTACTGGCAATTGCTTCTGTTTGTGAGGCTCATTTGATTTACTATTTTCCTCTAATATTGTTTGATTTTTCCCGCTCTACAGTAAAAGCTGCAGCTCCTCTTTTGTCCAGGCAGAGGCGCTGTGCCGCTCAGCTCCGCCACAGAAACATGGCGGTCGTGCATTAGTCCAGCGCAACATTTGGTTCTTTTTAAACATAAAAATCTATAGAAACTCGGGTTGATTCCGACTGAACGGGAAATATAAAGCTTTATCTGAGTGCTTGGTTGATCAGTCGCAGACACAGAGTTCAGGTTCAGGTGCGTTTGGCTCGGGACTCGATCTCACGGCTCCTGTTCCGGATCAGAGCCGGTTTGTGCGGCGCTTTCCCGACTTCGCCACAGAGAAAGAAGCTGACAGTCTCCGCAGGGTCAGTTTATAAAGAGACATCTGTCTTTAGTGGTCCACTGACGGGGCTTATATATATTCGGTTTAAATCCTTTTAGAGCAATCACGAATAAGAAAACCCTAACCGCTTAGAGCGTTAGCCCGAGTTAGCATCGTTAGCTAAAGAGCATGGCTGCAGCTAAGTTATCACAACAACCACATTTAAGTTAATAATTCAGACATTTTGCAACTAAATATTAAGCCGAATATGCGTTTTAATTACACTTTGTTATTTGGTCCCCGAATTTGTTGTAGTTTAATGTATAGTGTTAATATTACTCTTCAAAGTTTTAAATGTGATATTTTGAGACGCAGTTTGGATTATAGCTGGGACACTGCTTCAGTTTGACTACAACTAATTACATTATTTGACTTCAGTGCATCATTGAAATGTCCTGGGCATATACAGATCTCTTAGTAAAAAGGTAGAATAGATTAGAAGGTAATACACTAATGCACTCATAAACAGTAGCTCATTTGGCAACTCCCATAATGTTGGCTGCAAATGACTGAAATGGTTTAACGTTATTACTCATGTTCCAATCCCCTGTGATTATTACATTTAAGTTGTGTATAATTGTATTGTATTTTGTTTCAGATTGAGTTGCATAAAATAATGAAAATGTTTTTTGTGGAAAAAATGGAGCAGTTCTGACAAAAGATGCAAACTTCACAGCCAACGGACGCCTCCTCAGCTCTATGTGCCTCCTCTTCAGCTCCAGGGGCTTCCTCCTCAGCTCCAGGTGTGACTCTGAAACAATGCTGCAGATGTATTCATCATGTCCTGTTAGGATGGAGTTATTTAGATTCTTCTCTTGTGTATGTCATGTGCTTTGGTAGAGGTACTGACCATTTTCATAGTATAGTTTGATAGTCCGTCTGATAGGTGATTGAGCTCACATTATCTTTGCTGAGATGCAGTTAAACTAAACTCTCTGCTACTGACAATCAGCTGACCTTTGTGAAATGTTGTTCACTATTATCACATAGTGAGATTTCTGCTGTCACACTTTGGTATGCCATTTCTCTTCAATATTTTAAGAGGGAGTATTAATCATTTTTTAAACTTTCTACAAAATTATAACACAGTTCCCTCAAAAACATGCCTGAAGAGTTTTTAGATGTCATCCATGCATGTTTGAAAGTTTTAGCAATCTCTCTGACAAGTCTACATCACCCATGCTCCCACAGGACATCTCCATAAATATACAAAACCATGATACAAAACTGTACACAGCAGCTTGACAAACCTAATGTGATGTGATAGTTACACAGGATGCTGATTGTGCTGTGATAATGCTCTGACGGAGAGGAAAAAGAGGAGGGATTCAGAGCGCCAAAAAGAATCTGAAATGTATAAAATTTAACATGGTGATCTAAATATGTTAAGTGTGGGCAGTTAAAGCACAACTAAGTAAGTTTAGTGGTAGCGCTCCCCCTGCAGGTCGCTCGTGAGAATGCACTCCACGCGCCCCCTCCACACCTCGCAGTTCACATTTGTTTTCACAAAACAGTCTGTCCATTACAGACGTGACCCCCCGTTTAATGCTGAACATGAAGTTATTCATAGTCAGATGCACATCAGGGATAAATTAGGACTAAATTTATACACTGACAACAAATGACACTAGCTGCACATGTCCTGCAGCAGATGTCATAGAATAAAAGCAAACAATTATTCCAGTTATACAACTAGAACAATGACACCACGAGTAATGCAGATAAAACTTACGTGATCAACGACAACATGGGCAGATTTGCATCGCTCTCGCACCCATCTCTTTCTGTAAGTTCTCGCCAATCCTCAAACGCCTTCTCCTCTTTTCCTCGCGTCCTCGTAAAAAGCTTCCTCTGTGTTTTACCTGGTTGTGCCGTGGCTGACACCTCACAAATGAACACTGGACATTTATTCTTGTAGCGAGCTGTGGACAGTGTAAGAGATCTGTCGCTACCTCTGTTACCTTTGTGCATTTTGAATGCACACAGGTAACTTGTTCTTGTTCTCACTATCGCGAGAACAAGAACAAACTCAAGAGTTGACCACGCTCAGCGTGGACCAAGTTGCATATTTGTTTTTTCCGCTCAGATACAGCAGAGGGAGCCACTTGACCCTTCAAGCGTCCAAAAATCACCTTTGTAACACCAGAGGGACTTTAACAGACAATAACTTTGAACTGTTACTTAGTTCTGCTTTAATACCCCATAGAAGTAAAATACCCCTCTTTAAAAATATATTCTTTGGAAAGTAGTGCTATAGACGATTCTTTTAAAATAGATGAATTAGCATCAGTTCTCTCCATTGCCGGTCAATACAGTATTACTATAAATTAAATGACAAATAAGTATTAAATAAGACATTTGTTCTGCAGGGTAATACCTTACTGTGGAATATTCCAGACAAAGCAATAACCTCTCCATGGAGAGAAGCAGTTGTCAAATACCCAGAACATATTCCATAATGCAGCTTTAAATAGCAGTGTAATTGTAATTCTATTTCATTTTGTTTCTTTCAGAGCCAGAATCTGCTCCTGATGCATCTTTGGAACTCTCTCCCAGTTTACGAGGAAGACAGCGCAAGAAAAATCCCAAATACTTAGACTACCAAGTGAGTGAAATATACGACGGACAAACTCCAGCCGCAAACCGATCCCGAAGGTCGACGGCAAAAGTCCAGTCACATGGAGTTACAGAAGGAGAAGGGGAGGGAGAGGAGGTAGAGAAGGAGGAAGAGGTGCCCAAGAAAACACCCAAAAAGAGAGGGAGGAAACCGGGGTGGAAAAAGACCTCAGGAAGACCCAGAGGAGTGGATCAGGGGCAAAATGGAGAAGGAGTGGGTGATGAGATGCCGAAGCCCAAAAGGAAGTACACAAAGAGGAAGAGAGAAGAGGAGGGGAGAGAACAAGAGGAGGAGACATTAGGAGCAGAGGAGGAGCAGCAGGAGGAGGAGGAGACGACAGGAGCACGGCCCAAAAGAGGAGCAGCACGGGCGTAAGTACAGCTTTAGTCAGTTAATTTCCCTATTGATACTGTACTAATCTGATATTTTGTGTTTAGTTCAGAGCTGACACCTTTTGTTGTTCTTGTAACCATTGACGTTAATGTAACTGTTTTTGCATGTGACACTTGGTTGCCATGCCGACAAGTTGATGTAAAGGTTCTGTTCATCAGTTACTGGTCTGTTTGGCTCTAGTAAGTTGAGACTGCTGTTTTTTTTTACATGTTTTGGTGTGGGTTACAGTCTACAGTAGCTCTTGTGTTCAGAAAATAAGCAACCAGAAGAAATTTGGTGTGTTTCCTTACACCAGAATGCTACATTTGTGTCTGAAGTGATGAGCCAAACTTCCTCGGTAAAGTTTCAGTTAAGCTAACCTCGACTCTGCTGAGCCATTAAAACCCAAAGGTGTGATGGAAAGGCTGATTGGGACACATTTTATGCAACGTTTGAACTGTTAGTCCAGGATGCAAGATGGTCCATAAAAGAGAATTAGCCATGTGTCTCACTGGGGACACTGTCTAGTCTGCTCCTCCTGAGTCCTAAAGACAGATGTGACTAGCTTTAAAGAGAAGGTTCAGCTCCATCTCCAGTGTGCTTCACTCAGAGCTGTGTAGCTGCTGCTGTCGCTCTCTGAACAGGTCAGGGTACTTGCCAGTGACATTCAAAAACATTGAACACATTATGACCCATCTACCTAATGCTCCTCCATGTTTCCTTACACCAGAACCGCTGTGAGAGCTCCTCGGGAGCCCAGTCTGCTGTACATCTCCATCTCAAAGACACTAACCACTCCTTTGAAGATAGTGAGGTACAGATCTTAGCCAGAGAAAAAAAATTGTTTGAGAGGGGAGTTAAAGAAGCTATTTTTGTTAGGAAAGACAATTCTTCCTTGAACAGGGATATGGGGCCTTAGACATCACCTGTCCTCCATATATAACCATCCTCAGACCCAAAGCAAACAAATGAAAGAAAGAGATCAATAGAGCCAGCCAATAGAGCTGGCCAATAGAGCCCGGCCAACAGAGCCCGGCCAATAGAGCTGACTAATAGGCCCGTTAAGGTTGAATGTAGGCCATTAAGGCAGAAACTGGAGACAATAGCTGTTTACAGTTTCAGTGTAGTTAGCTTCTCCCTTCAGATAGATATAAGGCAGTGTCCACCAGCAATCTGACCAGAACTGAAGAGGCGGCTTGGATGAGCAGCGAAACATCTTCACTCCTGCAACTTTTTGTCCAGTTGACAGATATAACTTTGGGGTTTACTATACAATACTGATGTCATCAACAGTTTTGTTTTAACACAACCTGACCATAAAGAACTGACTTAGTTAGAACTACAACTGTTCTCTCACCCAAAAATACAGTCACAAGCTAGCTAGCATTAGCCAATAGTTTTTCAGTTCGTCACTCATCTTTTTGTTGAAACTCAAACTCCTAAGTAGGAGCATGAATGCTGAGATTGATTAAAGGCTCCTGAAAATGTGTTATGTGAATATTGTCAAAAACAGACACTTTCCTCCACCCACTCCTATTGGTTCACTTCTATCAGGCTCTGAGCGAGTGGCATGTGGATTTAACCAGAGTAAACAGGCAATAGCTTTAGTTACCTCTTAGACTGTATAAAAGATACTAAGAAAACATGAGAAAATTGAAATCGTGATCTGGCTCTAAGAAAATCGTGACATGATTTTTTTGGGCGTATCACCCACCCCATGTTTGTACTTGACTTTTGCCTCCTGGGGCTGACATTCTGCAATTTAGAAAGTATTTATTAACAAACTCTTAAAGGGTCTATTTCTCTCTGATGAACCTTTTGTTTTTATCCCAGGGCTCTGAAGTACCTCCAGAAACTTGCCAAAGACCTCCAACCCAACAACGAGCTGCCAAATGAGGTCAATGGAGACTGTGAGGCCCCCCTAAGACAACCAGCTCAGAGAGCTGGAACTCCCAGAGGCCCCCGAGGTCAGGACTATGTGTCAAATGCTGCCCCTGTGTGTCAGATGCCCTCCCATCCTCTTATATCCCTATGTGCCAGATGCCCACCCATCCTCCTATATCCCTGTGTGTCAGATGCCCTCCCATCCTCCTATATCCCTGTGTGTCAGATGGCCTCCCATCCTCCTATATCCCTGTGTCAGATGCCCTCCCATCCTCCTATATCCTTGTGTGTCAGATGCCCTCCCATCCTCCTATATCATTGTGTGTCAGATGCCCTCCCATCCTCCTATATCCTTGTGTGTCAGATGCCCTCTCATCCTCCTATATCCTTGTGTGTCAGATGCCCTCTTATCCTCTTTTTTCCCTGTAGTGTGAGGGTGCACTCACACTAGGTATTTTGAATTGTGTCGTGCTTTGCGGAGCGTTCTATGGCCTCACTCACACCAGCACAACCATCTGAGCTACGGCCCGGTGACGTCATTGCACGGCACTGTTTGTTTATATTTGGAGCAGCAGTGGAGAAAATAAAACTAGCGGCATAAAATATCTATTACATAGTATAAGAATGTTTGTTTCCGAGGACCAAGAGTCTGAAACATGAAGTCAGAAGGTTTTTAATGAATTCCACACAGGTAAAGTGAACAATGAAGCAATTGACTCTCCGGAAAGGATAGAAAGTCCTGAGATGTGCATGTTGACAGTTCTGTGTGTGTTTGTGTGTTTATGAGGAGGGTCCTCTTCTGGTCTGCATGGCATCCTCGTAAGCCCCCACGATGGTCTGCAAAGCATGTTCGTCAGCCCCCACGCATTCCATATGTCTGCCCTCCTCTGGTGGGCACATGTTATTTACTTTAGCATTAGTAAATCAAGATACCAGGTTGATGTAGAACCGCACGTTTGCAGTGCAATGTCGATACCTTACAATAGTGAGACCGATCTGAGTCCTGCTGTGGTACTCTGAGTTTATGGATTAAACAACTGTGTGGCACGGCGAGGACAACAGACGAAGCCCCCAAATTTCTGTCCCTGCACTCACCTTCAGTAAGGACTGTGACAGATTGACCATTTTTTCCTTATCCTTATGAGCACAAGACAGGGCTCATAAATGTGTGTGTGCATGTACATGAGCAGCTGTGCCTTGACCCACCTCCTCCAACCGGGCTAGGTCCCAGTCTAACCGTGCACTCACACTCGACAAACGTCCCACTCTTTAGGGGCTATCCGTGCTTGCATACAGTTCATTTGGGCTGGTGGGAGCGCAACATTAGACTGAGATGGGAGCAGGTCAAATGTCTCTAGTTAATGTGCAGATGTGGTGGTGTGTCAGATGCCCTCCCAGATGTTGTGGTGTGATTGGATAAATACAGCCAGAGAATGGACCTTGTTGTTGATAGAAATGATCAGGGAAAATATTTATCGATTTGACTTTTGGAGATTTCTGGATTTTGGAGAGCTGAGACAGAGTCCTGCCTCAGCTCTGTCAATGTTTGACCTTTGATCTGTGTTTTCAGGTCTTGGCCGTAAGAGTAAGCGTGTATTAAACAGTGATGCAGAGGAAGACGAAGATTTTGTGCCAAACACTGAAGATGCAGAGGAAGAAGATGCAGAGGAAGCTCTGATGGAGGAAGAGGAGGAGGGGGAAATGCCCAAGGAGAGGGAGAGGTCCACCACAACACGAAACGGGGCATGTTTAACTTCTATCTTCATATTTTGGTTGTATTCAGGTGACATGAGCACATTCAGAATCCCTTGAGTTCAACCTGAGCTGCGACAGGTCTGAACTCGCAGGTGGAGTTTACTGTGTAACTCAGATTACAGATGTGTTGACCTGGTTTATGGCTAATATCTCTGTAATCACTGGGCCTATCCTCAGGAAACAGAAACTGGCACAAAGTTGGGCATCTTCTCTATCACGATAAATAAACAAAAGTGAAGTGATTTTTTCACAATAGCTTCAGAAAATGGAGCTATTATTCAACTCCAAAGGCGTGATTGTTGTCAGTTGCAGACCTCTAGATTTTAAAGCAGACCTTTTCAGAGTTTTTAACCATGTTCTAGTTGTTTCTTCTCATTGACCCTCTGAAGTTGTATTTGGACTGATTCATGCATATCTGAGTAATTTTCATTCTCCTGTATTCGAGACATCATTGCTCCAATCTACCCCTGTTTTCATCGCCAAATCGATGACACATGTAGGATTTGGCAGCGTTGCATAGTTTTAGTTGCAAAAAGAGAAAAACATCCGCTGCTTGCTAATGTGATGTGCAGCTACCCAGAGGAGGGGCTAACGGCATAGATTATAACTACAGAGCAAGTGTCTTTAAGATTAATATAACACGTTTGTGGAGCCAATCCCTTAGAAATAATAAGGTTCAACATATGTGGATTATAAGTTTGGAGATTTATTTCAAAAATAGTGAATCTCCCATAGAGTTATGTAAGCCATGAACGCCTATTCTCTCACTCTTTTCCATTGACATATTCAGTAAAAGTTGAACTATGTATTCTTCTACATTGAAATTTCATGGTGTATTTCATATTTTAAGAGTCAGTCTAATGTTCGTTGTGTTTGTTTTAGTTCGGAGGCCAAAGAGTGAATGGACTTCCCCAAGTGACTCTCAGCTCCATCACTGTCTCAACTCAGATCACCAAAAAGTTGTATGTTTTTCCATGCATGTTTGAGTATTTTAGGTAGTCTCACCCTATTCAAACCCTGCTTACGGTTAGCAGTAAGATGCCAGTCCAATGCTATGCCCACAAGCCTACCTCACCCATACTCCCACATGTCAATTCTCCATAAATATACAAAAACATGATAAAAAAAAAACCAAACTATACACAGCATGATGCGAGAGCAAAGGGAGGGGTGACTGCATCCAGACCGGGGCGTCAAAAACACGTTGGATGCCTCGTGTTGGATGCCTTTCCATTTGAGGACAAATGCCTCAGATTTTTATGAATGATGGCAGACCAGGAGAGTGGCTTTAGTGTATTTATGACATAAAATCTATAAATGGAGGCGATCGGCTCGGCGGCTTGTCTTGATCCATGACTAGCCTAAGCTAGCCATTGCACCCGTCATAATTAAGTTGCCGCTAGTTTGTAGCTGATGTCTTTCTACTTTTGTCGGACAATGGTGTCACTACATCACTGGAGCGTAGTCTCTGATTGGTTGATACTATGCATCAAATGCCAAAGTTCAGCTTTTTCAACTCTGGTGACTGACTTGAACGGTGGACGCGCGTCTTGGCCACGCTGCGTTTTTGGCGGCGCGCCTTGAGCGTCCAGAGCGGCGCAAATCTGGCGTCGGCGCGGTGTGTCCACTGTGTCCAGGCGTCAACACGCCACAAAAGTTCAAGAGGTGCGTTCACACCGGTGCGTCAAGAACGTGTGAACGCACTTTGCATGTAAACTCGCCCCCCGCTGTGAACGCACTATTAGAGCATCAAAAAACAAAGTGAAACTTACAAAGCATGTAAATATGTTGGGTTTTTTGGTGAATATAGCATTTTCAAAACAATAAAAGGGAACATGGTGATCTAAATATATTATGTGTTAATACAGAAGTAAAATACCCTCTCTTTAAATATTTCTCGTAATATGAGGTATAGTCCAGAAATATCAGTTTTATTTCTGGACAATGTTTTTTTGTTAAATGGCAATGATTAAACTCTCTGTACCTGATTTTTCTGTCTTAAAAACATGATAAACAGAATGAAGAAGCACTTTTCATAGCTTTTAGAGACCAGAGTGCAGATTTCAACTAACATGCTAACATGCAATTCTTGAATAGTCTTAAAGACATTTTATTTGTTTTAATCAGAAAAAATAATATTGAATTAAAACAATTGGATCAGCCAATACATGTTAAAAGTTTTTCTTTTCCTCTTTAGTCGTCAGGAATGCCATAGTTCCTGGGTGTTTCCGGACTGGATTCCCTCCTCCACAGACTGGCAGCTCCTTCACTTGAGGTACTCCTTTAATACAGATTAAAATTAACATAGTATCAATGATGTGGTTATGATTAAAACTGAATAATTACATTAAATGTGTCTCTAGTGAGGTGGAGCAGTACCTGCCTGAGGAGCAGCAGTCTGTTCTGTTCTCTGTGTCTAGGGAGGGGCTGATGAAAGAGGAGCCACAGAGACTGCCCAGGTGAGAGAGGAATTTTAAAGGAACTGTACACAGTCTACTCTTAGAGTTTTAATAAAGATACTACAATCACAACTGAACCTGGGTTGCACGTATCTTACCCTGCAGATAGAGGACATACACAAGTTTTTCTCATTGTCAGTTTATGGAAAGGTCTCATGTGAAAGCTCAGAACCTCCAGATTTACCCACTGAGCTGCAGAGGCTGCACTAGCACTGAGTCATGAGGTTTAGGTAGTGATCATTCAGATCAGAGAGAGTCCTTTTACGTTTAAAGCAACTGGATTTCAGATTTAAATTGGCAACACAAATTAGTCCTGTGAAGCTCATTCTGCTTTCTGATTGGATAATTGTCTTGAATCAAAGCACCAAATTATAACATAAATAAATGGGACATTATGTCCAATGTTTTTGTAATTAAGAATAAATCAGCATTACAATTACCAGTAAAAGCTATATTTGATTTGAACATGTTAACCTGATATCTGGGGACACAGACAGGTCCAAGTTAGGTCAGATATATTGTAAAAATGGCTCTTAGGATCAAAATGAAACTGCTGTATGCTTTTCGAATCCAATTATAAAGCATTTTTATCGCCCGCAAGCCAGGAAGTAAGGGCGGTGTGCAGTTAGTTTGCTAGTTGTTGTTAGCATTACCATAACAGCAAGACTTTGCTCTAGTCTCTGAAAGTTGTGAAGAAACTTATTTTGTCGAACACCAACATCACATTCATCCTAGCTAATGCTTGTGAAGTATTTTGTCTAGTGACACAACAATAGAACTTGGTTCAAGAGGGAATTGATCCTTCGACCTTCCGGTTAGGGGACCACTGCTCTAACCACTGAGCCACTGCCGCTTTGAACCTATATTTGCTGTAGATCCCTGCTCTTATTCCTCCTCCTCAGATTTTCCTCACTGCCCTCTCACTTCAAACGTTGGGACTCGGTGTTCTTCTGTGGAGGTCCGGTCTGGTCCCTGGAATGGTGTCCAACTCCAGAGCACTCCACAACAGATCAGTATCTGGCTCTGTCCTGTCACAGAACCATGGATGAGCAGCACCAGGTCAGCCAGGTCTACAGTGGCCCGGGGCTAGTCCAAATCTGGGGCCTGGGGAATCTCAAGTATGACCAAAGGTAATAATAATAATTACCAAAGGGACCAACAACTGTGGTTCAAATGCCAAAGGTTGGCAAAACACAGCTACTGTAAGATTATTATATGTAGTATTTTACAAAACATAAAAAAAAAAAATCCCAATATGGCCATCCTTTAGGTTTCAAATTTTACTTCCTGGTTGGAAATCACAACATCAAACTAGAGAATTCCAACACTTAGCAACTATACTGGATGTACACTGGGACAAAACTCCTCTACTGTACACAGAAATTATTATCTGACAAATAAAAATATAATTATAAAACAAAAAAAATGTTTAAAACATCAGAAAAACGTGATGAGTTCCCCCATTGTGATGTCATCAATATGAATAAATAAAATCGGCACTCTACTTCCTGTAACTTTCAACATATTTTTCAACTTTTCTTCACAAGCACATTTGTCTAAAACTAATTCATATTTACAACAGATTTTATCCCACCAAATTAGGCCAAAATTAGACAATCAAGCACTTAGTCAGTGATGTCACTGTGTGTCAGTGATGTCAGTTCCGGGTCAAGCGACAGTTTTATAATTGTATCATTTATATAATTTGGCGATGACACATTTCATGTTAAAAAGAGATTGCAGTCGTTTAAAGCTAACAAAGTTACAGGCATGGATCTATGATTACAGCTGTGACAGAACGGGTAAGAGGGAGGCTGAGGTAAGATGCTAGGCTAGGCTAATTTAGCTATAGCGGTGATGGGCAGTTAGTGAAACATACACACTAGTAGTCCAGCATAATGTTATGCTAGATTTTACATATCTACATATTTGGTACCATTTGTGGTTAAACACTTAAAGGTAATTGTCTCTTGTTTGATGAATAAGAAAACAAAAACAAAACAAAAAATTAGTCATGAAGTTTCTGGCTGGACCCGGAAGTGACATAATCACTTAAGAACTCTATAAATTAACATGTTAAAGCTTTAACATGTTCATAAAGGTCAAGGTCCTAGTATATGTGTTAAACTGGCTTTCTAGAGCTTGTAACTATTCTGTGTTTCCTCATCAACAATATACCTGGAGTTGAGCTTTGCATGTTAAAATATTTGATCTGTCTTCAACTTTACTAATCCCCCTTCCAGATATTAACCTGTTTTTTTAGGGCCATTCACTCTCACCAAACTATTTTAGATAATTTTAGCACTCAAATTGCACAGCTATTGTTTTTTGCCTGATATGAAGTACTTCCTGGTTCTAGACATTTGCACGGCAGTTCATGTGCAAACATTTATGTAGAAAAAGTACTAGGAAACAATGTATTTGAGAGAACTGTCTTTCTACATACAAATTCCAAAAGATGTCAAATCTTCAGATAACTTTGCTGTTGTCCTTATTATCTAAATAAAAGGATTATTCGACTAATACAGATTTTGGTCGACTGACACTCCATCGACCGATTAATCGACTGAAGGACTAGTATTTTCCACTGTATTTATGGAAGTAGCCCTCATCCGATGACACCTGCCTCCTTTCCTCTCTCTCACACAAAGTTCCACAGAGCTTCAAAGCTTTTGAAGATTTGTTACCAAAACTCAAGACTTTCAATAGGATTATTCTAAAATCAATGTTTTACATGGAAAATGGCTCTGACCAAACCTGCGTACAATATTTTCAGTATTTTCAAACAGTATAAAAGGCAACAAATGTATATGTAGCAGTGTATTTAAAAAAGACATTTTGCTTTTGCTCTGGTTTATAATTTATGACATTAAAATATTTTATATTTTGGACATTTGAATTACAAATATTGATCTAAATAGACTGCTGATTTCCCTTTGCCCCTTTACAGTTTGTCATGTGGTCACTTTTGGTCAGTTGGGTTAGCTTAGGATAAGAACAAGTTAGATTTATATCTGCTTCCTCCTCTGAATAGCCTGAATAATGCAGCCTTTAGGGTGAATTTGTAGTGTGCAAGCCTCTGTAATGGTCTCCTCCTCTCCTCAGACCGGAGTCCCAGCCTGCTCTGGTCTACAGTTTGGCCCAGGACCGAGGCTTCATCTGGGGACTTAAGTGGTGTCCGGCCGGGGCCTGGGAGCCGCCACATACTGACAGACAGGTGAAGAATTAGTTACAAATACCGTATGTACTACTAATACTACTTCTACATGTACTACCATTAGCCATTTTACCTGTACTACTTCATAAATTGATTTACTGCTGCTACTAATAACATTTCTTACCACTACTGCTGTTACTATTGCTACTACTGCTGTTACTTTTACTACTAGCCTGTGTAATCCCTCAGTTGTCCAGGTATGACGAAACATAAAATCTGTCAACTACAGATTTTATATTTT
This sequence comes from Periophthalmus magnuspinnatus, assembly GCF_009829125.3. Taxonomy (NCBI): domain Eukaryota; kingdom Metazoa; phylum Chordata; class Actinopteri; order Gobiiformes; family Gobiidae; genus Periophthalmus; species Periophthalmus magnuspinnatus. The sequence goes on along the minus strand of NC_047149.1, from coordinate 2,242,125 downwards.
CTTTTACTATATTACTAGTACTACTACAAGTAGTACTAACTGCTGCTACTGCTATACTGCTACCAATACTGCTACTATTAGACCTACTTATTCTTAATAATACTAAATACTAAATAATCATAATCTTTATATTGTGCTTTTCCAACTTCAAGGCAAACAAAGTACTTTCAATGCTATGACTAACTACTGCTTAGCTACTGTTAAGTTTCTAAAAATCTGTAAAAATCAGGTACAGCACCTAATTTCTTAACTTGTACTATTTCTACTACTACTTCAGTCACTACTATAATTACTACCTACCTATGTTAAACCCTCTGGTTTCATGGCAACCACCTGCCCTACTAGAAGTGAAAAAAGTGAAATGCACAGTTATTATCCACATGTGTACTTGTCCTAAACTATCGTCCCTGTCCTTCAGGCTCCACTGGTGCCCAGACTGGGTCTACTGGCTGTGGCCTCTTCTCTGGGGTTAGTGACGGTCTACAGCCTGCCTCATCCACAGGCTCTAATCAGCTCTCATCAGACAGGTAAGGAATTTACACTATACAAACTATCTATAAACGTTTATTATTATTTGGATTTCACACACTATACTGCTTGGGGATGGTCTGATTCAGAAGGGCCAGTGACACAGGTTAGGGGTGTGACTGATCAATGCATTGTCAAGTGCTCATATAGCTTTGAAAAAGTTACATGTTTTTTTCATTGTCAGTTTATGGACAGGCCTCATGTGAAAGTTCAGATCCTCCAGAATTCACTCCCTGAGCCGCAGAGGCTGCACTAGCACTGAGTCATGATTGTCTGCAGGTGCTTGGGTTTAGGCAGTGACCATTCAGATCAGGGAAAGGCATTTTAGGTTTAAACCAACTGGATTTCAGCTTTGAAACTGGCAACCCAAAGTAGAGTCATTTGAGGCTCATTCTGCTTTCTGACTGGATAATCGCCTTGAATCAAAACACCAAATTATAACAGAACTTGTTCAATCATGTCCGATGTTTTTGTAATTAAGAATAAATTAGCATTAGAACTGTTATCAGTAAAACTATATTTGATTTGAACAACTGATATCTGGGGACACAGACAGGTCAAGTTATCTTTTATTTTACAACTTGTACATGCTTGTAACCAGTCATTGAACATGTGTAGCACTTTAGGGCAGTTTGTCTGTTTATAAATGTACTATATGAATACATTTGAATATAATTATCTATGTATCAGTCTGTAATGATTTACATTGTCGTCACTGGACAAACACAAGTGAAATTGTACTGATCCACATTTCTGCCTCTTTCATACATTACCTCTTAATGTAAACCTCCAGAGCAGCACTAGATGGGGCTGTTCTGCCATGGCTCTGGGGTGACTCCGCAGTGCAGAGACCGGAGCGCTGGACCGTGGGCCGGTACATACACAGTCAATGGGATTTTATAATTTACCGCATTCACAACAAAAGGAGGCTAAAGACTAGAATAGAGTAATGCTTCAGATCTGCTTCAGACCTGGTTTAGGTCAGTCCTGGACTTGTTTAGACCTAAGTTAGCTCTAGCTTAGTTATAGCTGGGTTGAGAACTAAGAGTATCTCCCTCTTTAGTCCTGGTATAGTCCTGATATTTTTCAATTTATCCCCAGTTTGAACCTGATTTATTCTTTCTGGTTATTGTCCAAGATTAATTTGTAGTTTAGTGTGCGGTTTAGTCCTGGCTTAGTCCTGGTTTAGTCCTGGTTCATAACTTGTTCAGTTCTCGTTTAGTCCCTGGTTTAGTCTTGGTTTGGTCCTAGTTTTGTTCTGGTTTAGTCCTTATTGAAACCTGTTTTAACTCTCTAACCCTGGTTTAGTCCTGGTTTAGGCTTGGTTAAACTCTGGTTTGGTCTTGATTAAGTCCTGGTTTAGTCCCTAGGAGTGAAAGTATGCTGCAAGAAAAGTACTCTGAAAAGTACCATTTCTTTAAAAAGTTACTCAAATAAATGTAACTGAGTATTACCTGCCTCTGGATCTTGGGTTGCATGTGTTTTTTGTAGACCTTGGTCAGTCTAGGGTTACTCCTGGTTTAGTCTTTGGTTTAGTTCTGGCTTAATCCATGGTTTAGTCCTGGTTTAGTCCTTGGTTTGTTCTGGTTTAATCCATGGTTTAGTCCTGGTTTAGTCCATTATTTAGTCCTTGGTTTTTGTCCTGGTTTAGTCCTAGTTTAGTCCTGGTTTAGTCCTTGGTTTAGTCCTAGTTTAGTCTTGGTTTAGTTCTGGTTTAGTTCTGGTTTGTGGCTGTGAAGCGTATTAATGTTAGTTTACTCTGCACATCCATCACACTCAGAGCTGGGTGCATTTGTCTCAGGGTCATTCCATTTAAACACACAAACACTCACAAGCACACCCCTACACACGAGTGCACACACACAGACACACACACCCATACCCACACGCACGCACACCCCGACAGACACATACGCACACACACACAGGCATGAGATACATGCGATCTGCTGCTGTGTGGGTTTAGAAGGAGGATTCAGTTTTCCCACAACGACTCATAAAAACAATACATTAGATTATTGTTTGAGTTTATTGGAGTTATAAGTCCCTTCAGATAATATGTAAAATTCAGAATTTCTTGTCCCTCCCTTTTTTTATTTGCATATGATCAAATATTCTTAAAGGTCCAGCAATCCAATTGTAATCATGGGACTTGGACAGCTTTTCAATTTGTGGGTTTGACTCATTTAGAGTTCATTTTATCCATGTTTCTAGCCTCTTTTTGATCATTTCTACTTTAGAACTACATTGATATTGAGTCCACTTTTAGACCCTTTTTAGCCCCTTATTAGACCTGGAATAATCTTGTTACAGACCTGGTTTAGATCTGGTAATACTCAGTGGTACTTGGTGTGGAAAGTTTCATTAGATTTATAACTCACTGTATTTGAAAACTTGGCTTATGAGGCATATTTGATTGTGGTGTGCTCTTGTCCTACACAAGTGAAAACACTATAATTCGATAAGGTGCAATTAATCATTTCTATTGGATTCTATTGAAATAAAAAAATAATATATATATATATATATATATATATATATATATATATATATATATATATATATATACAGAATATATTATATACATTATATATATATTATATGTAGAATAAACTTAGAGGGGTTAATTTACTTCTATAGGGTATTAAAGAGAGGGCATTACACTTCTGTGGGGTATTAAATCTTATAGTTAACCATAAAGAAGGTTTGTATAGGGCCAGGGAGAGATCGCTAGATTATTCAAACATGCATGGATGACATCTAAAACCTCTTCAGACATGTTTTTGATGAAACATTATAACATGGTAGAAAGCTCTAAAATGTTTTTTGCATAATACCCCCTCTTTAACTGCACAAGAATGCAAGAGCATTTCACCTTGAATGGTGTTAAATGGCCTCTCCATTCACCAATCACTCACTCAGTCACTTTATGCATTTAACAGCAATTCTCTCCGGTCCTGTCAAATGTTTTTCTTTAACTGAAACCTCATTTATTGCATATTTTTCGGTCACTCAAAACCAACGGAGCCGAAACCGACGTGACATGATTCTTATTATGTGAGCGTCACGCATCAGAAACATGTTTCAGCCTCATCATGAAACATCTACATGTCAAACAGGGCTGATGGAACACACTGCAGGCACATTAATTTGAATCAGCTCAATGGGTTCGGTCCCACAGTACATGAACGCTACAATATTTGACCATAAATTTGACCATATATGTCACAGATATTTGCCGTATATTTCACATATATTTGCCATATATTTCACATATATTGTCACTTTGTCATCCATAAAACACTCTCTTCAGTTGTGTGGTTTAATGACCTCGTTACCCACCTTCTCAGGATACACTCCAGTATATTTATTGCTAATGACACAATGTATTATTATTACCTCTACTGCTACTACTGTTACTATTTCTACCAATGCTACTACTGCTACTATTGTTACTACTGTTACTGCTACTCCATTAATAAAATTGCTGCTATACTAGTGCTACTACTACTTCTTCTACTACTGCTACTACTGCTATAATTATTATAAATTCCAGCAAATCCATTCAAACCCTGACTTGTGCACACTGACACTGTGTTATTGGGAAAGACACCTCTCTCCTACAGTGAGGCAAATAAGTATTTGAACAACCTGTGATTTTGCAAGTTCTCCCACTTAGAAATCATGGAGGGGTCTGAAATTTTCATCTCAGGTGCATGTCCACTGTGAGAGACTTAATCTAAAAAAACAACAACTGGAAATCACATTGTATGATTTTTAAAAATAATTTATATGTATGTTACTGCTACAAATAAGTATTTGAACACCTGAGAAAATCAATGTTAATATTTTGTACAGTATGTTGTAACGGTGGGTTTAGCGGACCAAATAGTGCAGGACTCGGGAAAGAGTTACAGTGTTTATTTACAGTTTGTGAATCAAAATACAAGTAGATCAGTTCATTAGGCGGGGAACAGGAGACGGGGTGCGGGCCAGGATCCAGGAACGGAGCGGGAGGCACAGCGGAGCTGACGGTGCGGGTGGCACCGGGACGGGGAGCAGAGCGGGAGCCAGTGTCTGGGAACGTGGGGTGCGTAGATGGGAACAGGACAACCAGGAGCAACACCAGAAGCAAAGAGCGAAACGAGATCCAGAGGCGTAGGGTGCAAGGAGAGAGACAACACAGGACTGTACCGGGAAGGAGAGGCTGGGTCGGAGCAGAGCCAGGAGCGCGGAACCCGGGAAGGTCCAGGTAACCGACGATCTGGCCCCGAGTGTCAGGTCCTGGCTTCTCTTATTCACGGCAGCAGGTGGTGGTGATTAGGCTGATGGGCTGCAGGTGCGCGTGGGAGGAGCCAGGGCTCAGCCCAGCTCCGGCTCCGGCACGTGGGGGAGGGAGAGAACAGGGCAGGATACAAAACACGGCAAGGAAAATGCGGATCGTGACACAGTAGCCTTTGTTTGCAATTACAGAGGTCAAACATTTCCTGTAGTTTTTCACCAGGTTTGCACACACTACAGGAGGGATTTTGGCCCACTCCTCCACACAGATCTTCTCTAGATCAGTCAGGTTTCTGGGCTGTCGCTGAGCTCCCTCCAAAGATTTTCTATTGGGTTTAGGTTTGGAGACTGTCTAAGCCACTCCAGATCCTTGATATGCTTCTTATGGAGCCACTCCTTCGTTATCCTGGCTGTTTGCTTCGGGTCATTGTCTTGTTGGAAGACCCAGCCATGACCCATCTTCAATTTTCTAACTGAGGGAAGGAGGTTGTTCCCCAAAATCTTGCAATACATGGCCCTGGTCATCCTCTCCTTAATACAGTGCAGTCGTCCTGTCCCATGTGCAGAAAAAAACAAAAACCCAAAGCATGATTCCACCCTCATGGTTCACAGTAGGGATGGTGTTCTTTGGATGGTACTCATCATTCTTCTTCCTCCAAACACAGCGAGTGGAATTAAGACCAAAAACTTCTATTCTGGTCTTTTCTGACCACATGACTTTCTCCCATGACTCCTCTGGATCATCCAAATGGTCATTGTCAAACTTAAGACGTGGACATGTGCTGGTTTAAGCAGGGGAGCCTTCCCTACCATGCATGATTTTAAACTATGATGTCTTAGTGTATTACTAACAGTAACCTTGGAAATGGTGGTCCCAGCTCTTTTCAGGTTATTGACCAACTCTTCCCGTGTAGTTATGGGTTGATTCCTCACCTTTCTTAGGATCATTGAGATCCCACGAGGTGAGATCTTGCATGGAGCCCCAGTCTGTGGGAGATTGACAGTCATGTTTAGCTTCTTCCATTTTCTAATAATTGCTCCAACAGTGGATGTTTTTTCACCAAGCTGCTTGGCAATTGCCCTGTAGCCCTTTCCAGCCTTGTGGAGGTCTACAATTTTGTCTCTTGTGCATTTTGACAGTTCTTTGGTCTTGGCCATTTAGTAGTTGGAGTCTTACTGATTGTATGAGGTGGACAGGTGTCTTTATGCAGCTAACAACCTCAAACAGGTGCTTCTAATTTAGGATAATAAGTGGAGTGGAGGTGGATTTTTAAAGGTCTTTGAGGGTCAGAATTCTAGCTGATAGACAAGTGTTCAAATACTTATTTGCAGCAGTAACATACAAATAAATTATTTTAAAAATCATACAATGTGATTTCCAGATTTTTTTTTAGATTATGTCTCTCACAGTGAACATGCACCTAAGATGAAAATTTCAGGCCTCTCCATGATTTCTAAGTGGGAGAACTTGCAAAATCACAGGGTGTTCAAATACTTATTTGCCTCACTGTATATGAGTGTGGTATATATGTCTATAATATGTATATATATTTTTCTTAATCAGGGATACACATAAGACTCAGCAGTGTCCCATAGACATTTTGTAATGATGAAAAATGAAAACAAACAAAAGACTTGCCTGGGGTCCTGAATTCACACTTCTCGATGATGTGAGTTTGGTGACCGGTGAATCTCAATGAATCAACCACTAAACTCTGTTAATCTGAGGAGAGAGAGTTGTAATTTTGTTTGTTTTGATACTTTGCAGTGATATAACCCCAGGGAGTGTTCTACATGTATCTCTATGGCTGAATGTTCGGCAGTTACAATGGCGACACAATGCATATATTAGCAAACGCAGTTAAAAAGTTTTAAAATAGCCTGAAAGCTCTTGAAAAAATATCAAATGGATTTAAACAACACATTTTCAGGTGCTGTTTAGGTGTTTGATTTTCATCAAAAAATGTGAGTGACTAATTGAAAAACCATTGGCTAATGCTAGCTAGCTTGTGACTGTAATGTTATTTAAGAGGCACTTGTTTAATAGCACAAATCAGCTCACCTGTTGTAGTTCAGCTAAGTCAGTTCTTTATGGTGAGATTGTGTTAAAGTAAAGCTAAGATTAAAGTCTAACTTGACTAAAAGGCAGAGCTTCAGACAGAGCAGAGCCTCCAGTTAGCATCACACCACCAGGGAATGAATCAGCTGCAGAATATCAATACAGTATGATGGATGACCACTGAACTCCTTGTTTCATATGTGTCACTGAAATAAACAAATCTGATAAGACCGGACTGTCCCCTCTGATATCCTTCTGTATTTTGTTATACAGAGGCAGTGGGGACTGGACTGTCCCCTCTGATATCCTTCTGTATTTTGTTATACAGAGGGATATCAGTCTGGATTTACACAGCAATAAAGAACAAAAAGTTTATTTCTTGTAAATCAGACCTATTAAGCAAAATGGACTGTTCAGAGCTTTTAACCATGTTATAGCTGTTTCCTTCTCTTTACCCTCTGAAGTGATTCGTGCATGTTTGAGCAACATTTAATTGCTTATTTTCAAGACGCCATTTTGACGATTTACATTTACCAATGTACACGCCCACTGTGACATACGCACTTCATTCTCCACTTTTATTTTCTTAATTGGTGATACATGTAGGATTCGACAGCACCGTGTAATTATTTTGGTACAAATGCAATAAAATCTGCTGCTAGTATGATGTGCAGCTATCCATAGGGGGCGCCATCAGCATGCAGCTCTCAGCTCCCATTGGGCACTGCAGTGTTATGCAAAAGTCAGCTGACTTTTTTCTTTTATTAAGTTGTTTTAGATGAATATTGTGATCTAAAATGTGTAGATTATAACATACTGATTCATGGGGTCAGAGATGAGATCTATAGAGACACAAACACAATATGTCTTCTTTAACCATGGGCTTTTTTTATAGACTCAGTGCCCAGTACCCTTTTCTCTCTTACTCTCCTCTCTGTCACCCTACTCTCTCTTACTCTTTTCTCTCTTACCCTACTATCTCTTACCCTCCTCTCTTTCACCTTCCTCTCTCATACCCTTTTCTCTCTCAACCACCTCTGTCTTACCCTCCTCTCTCTGACCCTCCTCTCTTTCACCTTCCTCTTTCTCACCCTCCTCTCTCTCACCCTCCTCTGTCTTACCCTACTCTCTCTCACCGTTCTCTCTTTTACCCTCCTCTCTCTTACCCTCCTCTGACTTACCCTCCTCTTTCTCACCCTCCTCTCTCTCACCCTCTTCGGTCTTACCCTACTCTCTCTCACCGTTCTCTCTTTTACCCTCCTCTCTCTTACCCTCCTCTCTCTTACCCTCCTCTGACTTACCCTCCTCTTTCTCACCCTCCTCTCGCTCACCCTCTTCTGTCTTACCCTACTCTCTCTCACCGTTCTCTCTTTTACCATCCTCTGACTTACCCTCCTCTTTCTCACCCTCCTCTCTCTCACCCTCCCCTGTCTTACCCTACTCTCTCTCATCCTCCTCTCTCTTACCCTCCTCTCTCTCACTCTCGTCTGTCTTACCCTACTCTCTCTCATCCTCCTCTGTCTTACCCTCCTCTCTCTCCCTCTCCTCACTCTGTCTTACCCTCTTCTCTCTCACCCTTCTCTCTCACCCTCTTCTCTCTCCTTCCTCTCTCATACTCTTTTCTCTCTTACCCTCCTCCCTCTCACCCTCCTCTCTCTCACCCTCCTCTCTCTTACTCTCCTTTCTCGTACCCTTTTCTCTCTTACCCTACTATCTCTTACCCTCCTCTCTCTCTTATCGTCTCTCTCACCCTACTCTCTCACCCTTTTTTCTCTTACCCTCCTCTTTTTTACCCTCCTCTCTCACCCTCCTCTCTCTCTCTTAACCTCCTCTCTCACTTTTTTCTCTCTTACCTCCTCTTTTTACCCCCCTCTCCCACCCTCCTCTCTCTCACCCTCCTCTTACTCACCCTCCTCCCTCTTACCCTCCTCTTTTTTACCCTCCTCTCTCTTACCGTCTTCTCTCTCACCCTTTTCTTTCTTGCATCCTCTTTTTATCCTCTTCTCCCTTAACTTGCTCTCTCTCACCCTCCTCTCTCTTACCCTTTTCTCTCTTTCCTCCTCTTTTTACTCTCCTCTCTCACCCTCCTCTCTCTCACCCTCCTCTGACTCACCCTCTTCTTTTTTTACTCCCCTCTTTCACTCTCCTCTCTCTTACCCTCCTCTCTCTCACCCTCCTCTGACTCACCCTCCTCTCTCTTAGCCTCCTCTTTTTTACACTCCTCTTATCCCTCACTTCTGCACTCAGGGAGGTGTATAATTGAATCTGTTTTTCCATCTTCTCTCTTTCGTCGGGTCGTTGGTTCGTTCCATCTCCTCCTCTCGCTCTCGGCTGTGATTATTAAAAGAACATTTAAACATAAAGGCCAGTATAATTCTCATGGGACAGAGGGGGGGAGAGGGAGAGAGAAAGGGGGAGAGAGAGGGAACGTACTAGAGAGAGAAGAAGCAGGGATGAGTGTGATAAAGGGACGGTAGACAGAAACAGGGGGAGAGGCAGAAGGAGAGGGAGGGAGAAAAGTGAGCGAGAGAGGAAGAGACAGTAGGAGAGAGAGGGAAGGGGAAAGGGGGAAGAAAGAGTGAGAAAAAGATAGGGAGGGACAGGGAGAGGGAGCAAAGGAGAGGAAGAGAGGGAGAAAAGAGAAGGAAGGAGAGATAGCGAGAGAGTAAGAAAGAGAAGGAGGGGGGTGTTAGAGAGAGATAGAGGAGGGAGAGAGTGGGAAAGAGAGAATGGGCTAAGGGAGAGAGGGAAGGCGGGAGAGGGAGGGAAAGGGGTGAGAGGGGAGGAGGAAGAAAAAGAGGAAGGGAGAGGGAGAGGAGGGCAGAAGGGGAGTGAGAGGAGAAAGAAGCATGGAGAGGGGAGAGAGGGAGAGTATGTTACCAGGCGGGTGCAGTGGTGTGGAGGTTATGATGCTATTACAGAGAGAACAGTGGATTGTGCATATTACAGATGCAGTGGCATTTCCCATTTATTTCTATGAGACACGAGGCCTCTGTTCATGGCTTTATTTATTCTCTGAGAACATTTCATTTTCCAAAAGAACAATGTGGCCAGAGTTGTGATGTTTTATTGGGTGTAGTCCATGGTTTAATTATGGTTTAGTTCTGGTTTAGTCTTATTTTAGTCCATGGTTTAGTCCATGGTTTAGTCTTGATTTAATCCATGGTGTAGTCCTGGGTTCAGTCCTGGTTCAGTGTCTGTTTGGTGTCTCAAACTAAGCATCCTGTGGCAGTTCATTTAGCGCGTTGTTCTCATCGGACACAGATCTATAATTGAAATGACAAAAAGATCCACGACGCCACATCAGAGCCAAATGTAGGCTTAACAGGGCGTCTGAGCTGTCAATCACAGGAGGGGGCGGGCTTTAGGGCATCTGAGCTGTCAATCACAAGAAGGGGCGGATTTAAGCCAGGACTAAACCAGGACTAAACCAGGACTAAACCAGGACTAAATTGGAAGCAGCCTGTACAGTTCAGGTCTGTGAAAGAGTGTTGCGCTGCTTCTAGAGAGTTGAGGGGAGAGAGAGGAGGGAAAGAAAGGAATGGAGGAGGCGGGAGAGGATAGTGACAGAGGAGGAGGAAGGCTAAGAGAATGAAAAGAGGAGAATGTGAGTGATGGAGGAGAGAGGCAGTAGTTGTACATAGGATGGATCTGGTTCAGTCCAAGGTCTTGTCTGGACTATGGATGTCTGAGTATGGGACTGCACCATTAAAGTATTTAGTTTGAGTCCTGACATTCCTCACAGACCAGTGGCACAGCAGCCATTTTACACAACAGCACCAAGATGTACACCTGGCCTGGAGTTAAACACCTGCCTAAGCCAGAGTGTGAGATGGTTCATATGGCACTAACATGAGATGTACTTTGGTGCTGGTACATGGAGGGACTCTCTAAGTCTGACTTTGACCTTTGATTTTTGCAATGTTTTTAGGTGGTAAAAAGCAGCAGATGTTACTGATTTGATGTGACTGTTAAAGTTCACATCTGAGTGCATTATTACCCCTAGGTTTTGAGCCTGATTTGAAGGTTTTAGAGAGAGAGACTGGAGGTGACTGCTAACACTTTCTCTGGGCCAAAGATTTGTCTGAGTTTAGCTGGAGAAAGTTATGTTTTGCATCCACACACTGATCATTTGGATACAGTAGCAGAGTGAATCCACTGGTCCATATTCACCTACTGCAGTGAGACATAGACACAGAGTGTCATCTACATAGTTGTGGTAGGACACATTATTGCTGCATATTAACTGGCCTAACAGCAGCATGTAGAAATTGAACAACAAGGGTCCCAATATTGACACCTGGGGCACCCCACAGGTAAGGGACATTTTATCTGAGACACATTTTCCAATTTCAATAAAGTACTCCCTGTCTTCTAGATAGGACTTGAACCTGTTTAGTGCCGTACCAGAGATGCCCACCCAGTCCTGTAGTCTCTGTAAGAAGATCCCATGATCCACAGTGTCAAAGGCAGCACTCAGATTTAACAGGATCAAGACTGAGACTTTGCTTCAGTGTTCAAGCGGATGTCACCTTGATAAGAGCAGTCTCAATGCTGTGGTGGGGTCTAAAATCAGACTGGAAAACAACAAAGGAGTTGTTCATTTGGAGAAAGTTAATAAGCTGTTGTTAAGTAACTTTTTCAAGGACTTTGCCTAGAAATGGCAGATTTGAGATTGGTCGGTAATTGTTCAATACCGTGGCATCAAGACTGCTCTTCTTTAGGAGAGGCTTGATAACCGCAGTTTTCAAAGCTCTTGGAAATGTTCCAGATTGAAGTGACATGTAACTATGCAAGCGAGTGGTGACAGCAAACTGTTGAGCACAGACTTTAGAAATTTGGTGGGAAACACATCGAGGCAGCATGTAGATGAACTCAGACTGGTGATGATCTCTTGGACAGTTTTGTCAGTTACAGGCGCAAAGTGAGTCAGCTCTAAGTGTCTAGGTGGGTGCTGGGTTGTTATTTGCATCTTGGAATTGATGGCATTTTTAATTCCCTGAACCTTGTCATTAAAGATTACTGCAAACTCATTGCACTTAGATGTGGAAATTAGTTCTAGCAGCAGCGGCGCTGGAGGGTTTGTTAATCTGTTTACTGTTGCAAACAGGACACTAGAGTAGTTACTGCAACGAGTTGTTACTACTGAAAAAATATCTCTCCCTTGTTCTACAGAAACTGTGGTTGTACAGGTTCATCTTTTCTCTGTAAATCTCATAATGAACCTAGAGCTTTGACTTGCGCCATTCCCGCTCGGCTCTTTGGCACTCTTTTCTGTGCCCTGACCGAGTCATCATTCCTCCATGGCGCTTTCTGCTTATCTTCAACCATTTTAACCTTCATCAGGGCAATGCTGTTCAGAACATTCAAAACACTCAAAGTCACAGAGTTCAACAAATTATCAACATTAGAACATGGGGCATTTTCAAAGTGTATCATTTCCATGAACAGTGCACCTGTGTTTTCATTTATGTCTATATCTCCTTTGAACAACTCCAGGACCAGCCGCTGGTTGGGAGATAACAGACAGATCAAAAAAGACACAGAAATAATCTGACAGAGCAACATCTACCACACTGACATTTGAAATATTTACTCCTTTTGTAAAGAGCAGGTCCAGAGTGTGCCCTCTGTTGTGGGTGGGCTCGCTGACATGCTGAGTCAGATCAAAGGTTTCAAGGACAGAACTGAGCTCTTTAGCATTTCTGTCAAGCACATTATCATGCATTAAAATCACCTGTGATGACTAAAAGTCTGTGCACACGACTGAAAGCATCTCAGTGAAATCATCAATAAAACTTAGACAGTGCTGGGGATGTTGGTATATGAGTATGGAGGGGGATTGTTTTAGCTCCATTTTAAAAGAAACATACTCAAAAGATGAAAACATCCCAAATGACAACCTGTGAGTGACCAAATTATCTGTAAAAACCACACACACACCTCCACCCTTTTTGTTTACTCATGTTTCAGATTCAAATTTGAAGTTAGGTGGAGTTGATTCCACTAGAATTGCATTACCTGCATTTTTGTCAAGCCATGTTTTGGTTAAAAACATAAAATCTAGATTAAAAGAAGAACTAAAATCAATTAAAACTGACTTGTTACATAAATATCTGACATTGAGCACTGTAAGTTTCAGATTGGCTTCAGTAGGACTGGATGTTATCATCTTACAGGTAATGTGAACTAAATTTCTCTGATTGGACAGTCTAACTGTCCTTCTGTTAATCAGTCTACGTGGTGTAACTGTAGATACAGCTCCATCACAGGGCCTCAGTCTGATATTATCTTTATCATGACTGTATGTCCTGTGACAGCAAAGGCCCTGTGTGTCTTAAGTCTCGGTGATAACAGCTCTGGGGGAAGGCAGGGAAGGGCGAGGAGGGGGGAGTTTGGGTAAGGGACCAGATGAGGTCCGAGGAGGTGGAGCAGGGGGGAGTTTGGGTGAAAGAAGAGGGGGACTGCTAGGACTGAAACCTCTGTTGGGGCTGTCACAAACAGGTTCAAGGCCTGTGACGAGGGCTGGGGGAGATGCTTTTGGTGCTGGTGATGACTCCTTTTCTGGGAGAGATGGTTCTGCTGCTGGTGGTGACTCCTTCGCTGGGGGAGGTGGATATGGTAGTTGTGGTGCTGACATTGGCTCGGTCTCTGGCTGGTGCAGCAGGGATGCTTCTCTCGTTCCTCTTTTCTCTCACTGGGCCAGGACCCTGGCCAAGCCGGTGTCTCAGAGCGTGGAGGAGGTTATCCATCAGCACTCTTACTCCACCTCTGCTCAGTTGCGCTCCCTTTCCCTTGAACAGGTCCTCTCGTTTCCAAAATAGATCAAAGTTCTCAATGTAGTGCAATCCTTTGGGCACACATGCGTTGAACAGCTATGTGTTCAGCTGAAGCAGCCGGGTAAATTTGTGCATCTTCCTTCTGTCTATGCTAGGAAGAGGTCCACTGATGAATGTCTTAACGTCCACTTTATCAAGCTCCTCGAATAATTTAATGAAATCCTTTTTCAAGATTTCAGTCTGATTAATTCCGGTGTCAAGTGCACCCACGTGCACAATCAGCTGTTTAACTCCCCGGTGTGTTGACAAAACTTTTGGCAGGAGTTTTGTAATCTCAGTGTGACTGGAATAAGAGAAAGTTTCCTCTGTGTCTCACATCTCTGATAGCACTGTCTCCTAACAGCAGCGTATCTCTGACCTTGACGTTTGGCACAGATCTCATGTCTGTCCCTCTTTTGCCAACTTCATTGCTCTTGTTTTGTGACAAAAATCCATTTTCTGTTTGTATATTAACATCAACATCAGTCTGACAGTGGTAAAAATCTGTAAGCTGTATTTTGGGATATTAGCATTGTCTTTTATCACTTGCATTGACTTGGCATTCTTGTCTTTACAAATTTTTGGAAAAGACACAGTATCACTGAGGTTTAAGTTGAAAGTAGCAGTTTTTTCACCCTCTTCTTTGAAAGTAACTGTGGGTTGCTTACCACTGGAAGTCACAGGGAGCGTCCGGTGAAGTCCTTTTTTCAGATTCTAAAACAAATATCCGTGCTTGTAGCTCATTGATTTGTTGTTGATAGCTCCGACAGCTTTCACAGAAAGAATTCCTTTAGTTTCTTCCCCCAGACATGACGCTGGCTTTTCAGAAATTTAGTAAAAAAAATGTGAAAATGGTTTAAAAGTCTTGGTTTACTTACAAGAAAATCATAACTAAACAAATCTTCCAGCACTGGAAGAGGTAAAAGTATTAAAAAGAAAAGTAAAGAAGGAAACAGTAGGAGCAAGCAAGGTTTGCGTCTGTACTCTTCAGAAGCAGGAAGCAGTATGGCTGTGGTGTGTTTGAGGATAGTGCAGATTGGTAACCTCACCTCCATCAGGCTGTCCCAGGGCAGCAGTGGCTACACCATCAGAGTGTGAATGAGTGAATGAATAATGCAGTGTAAAGAGATTTGGGTGTCTTGAAAGGCGCTGTATAAATCCAATGCATTTTTATGATTATTATGAGACACATATTGTTGATTGCTGATTAATTTATTTGTCTGTTTCTGTTTCATTGTTTTGATTTTCTAACTTTCTATTGGTTAAATCAGTTCTCATGTTCTGCCCTAAGAGGCAACTGCTGGTGTGACTTGGGAAGTAGGTCTAAATAATGGTTAAACCAAATTTCAAAACATGGATTATTACTGACCAAACTTTTCTTTTGCAGATGGCGGTGATGCTTTGACTCCAGTCTTTAAGGTACAGTCATTTTACACCTCTTCTTCACAGCTCAGGTCTGTTGTTTAAGGAGGAACATGATGAGGAGGATGACGAGGACAGAAAGGAAAAAGAAAGGAAAAGGAGAAAGGAGGGAAGAGGTGAGGAGGAGAGAAAGATGATGGTTAGCAAGGAGGAGGGTGGAGAGGAAGAACAGGAAAGAGAGATGACAGTGAGAAAGGTCGGTGAGAGAGAGGAAGGAGGATGGTGGTGGTGAAGGCCGAGTGCATTTTACGAGCACGTCCTCAGTAAAACTCCTCCTGCGTTTCCTCCACAGTCGCATCATTAATTTAGACAAAGCCGCATCAAACCTGCACCAGAGCCAGGCTCAAACATAGAGTTTAGAGCAGAATGATATTTCAGGTAAAAAGGTCTCTTTTAGACTCTTTGGGGATCAGTTTAATTTGACCAACCTCGCACAGCAAGATGAATTCTCGTGATATTTTTGAGTTCACAAACTCACGAGAGTCCATCTTGGCGCCCACTGGTGCAATATGGCTCGACCGCCAGTGGACCGTAGACTCAACCAATGACAGAACAGCATTGTGGTTTGGGCAGAACCCAAACAAGCCAAAACAAACATGGTGATGGCGACAGACATTCTTCAGCCTGTTTTTCCAAAAATACAGGCTATTTAGTTAAAGTTACGGTGACAGAGGAAAGTGCTTTGCATTTGTGGAGGGAAAGATCTCTGTGCTTTTCTCTCAACTGGATTTAACTCTAGTTTGATTTCTCATCTTGTTCTGCGTTTGTGACACTTTGAACAATCAGATTAGAGTATTTGTTTGAAGGGCCCTGATCTATAAATGGTTAGAATTCAATTCAGAATGACACAGATATCAATCTCGTGTGAGCAAGGTTAAGGTTTGTTCATGGTTCAGTACTGGTCTAGTCCTGGTCTAGTCCTCCTGGTATAGCCCTGGTTTAATCTTGATTTAGTCCTAGTTTAGCCCTGGTTTAATCTTGGTTTAATCTTGATTTAGTCTTGGTTCAGTGCTGGTTCAGCCCTGGTTCATTCCTGGTTCAGTCCTGGTTCAGTCCTTTGTCTCTTTCAGGCTAAACCTTTGGTGACCTTGAGGCTGGGCTCGTTCAAAGCTCCTCGTCTCTCTGACAGTGGACAGGTCCTGAGTCTGGACTGGCTCCAACACAAACCCCACAACCTCATCACCATCGGCTTCTATGATGGTACGGGAGGGCATCTGACACACAGGGAGGGCATCTGACACACAGGGATACAGTGTGATGGTTGGGCATCTGACTGTTTTCCAGGTCATGTGGGGGTGTGGGACCTGCTCACTCGCTCGTCCCTGCTCCGGGTCAGAGAGGCTGATGGCTCCATGACACTTTTACCCTTCGAATGTTTCCTCGCTCACGACCATCCAGTACGACATGTGTCCTTCTACCCTGCCTCCAGGTAAGACGACCACTGCCATAGCACTAACTCATAACTGGTCTCCCCATTATTTATGCCCCCTAGCCCCGCCTCTAGGTAAAAGCTAGTGTGGTCTCAGAGCTGGCTTAGAGTGAGGCTAGGCTAAACCCTACAAAGCTAATGTATAGTCGCATTGAGGATTTTTAAAAATTAATTAAGTTCATGTTGTGAAAATTCAGAAGAATCCCTACAGCTGTGGACTTCCTGTCAGCTGAATGCGGCCAACCCAAAAAATGCATTTTGCTCTGTGGGAGAATTCTGGGCCCAAGCTCCTGGGAGCAGCAGTACCTGGAGCGGCCACTAGTTGATTTCGCACTGAGGAGTTCTTATTATACATCCACTGCTGGTTTGGCAGGGGAGGGCTGCTTAGGAAGAAGGTGCAATAGTTGTCAATCAAACCTGTTGCTAAAGCTAGCAGGATCAACCTTGGGGTTTTTCATATGCGTACCTTGATTTAGGGGCAAAATAGTGAAATAAAAACCCCAAGATCATGTATAGGGTTAAAACCAACATTTGAAGGTCAGAATGACGAGTCTGACAGCAGCAGTTACAGAGGGGCCATGTTTTTTCTGATTTTTTTCCCCTAAGCCTATAGTGGCCACTATAGGCTTAGGAACGCAGATAGAAAGCAGTTGTGGACTCTATTACCGTAACTCCGCAACCAATTGTGCTCTCATGTAAATTCAAACTCAAAGCAGAGGCATGGGGCTATTTAAATATTTTACCGTCATTACGGTAATCTGCCTCCGTTGTCCCTCGAAGGTGAAAAATGAGAGCGCAGATGCCGCTGGGATTTTCCCCAAAAATGCAGTACATTCTGACACTTCCTTTAACATGATTTTTAAAGCTAAAAAAAATTATAAAAGTCTAGGTGAGCTATACTGGTCTATAGTGCACTCAGTCCTTAAAGGGTTAATCTGTGATACACTTAAAACTCAGCTGTGTGTCAGTAGAGCACACCATAGACATATAAATAGCAAATGCAGCATTTGATGCTAATTCTATCGTAAACTTAGCAACTCGACTAGTCTGGGAAAATTTTGGAACACTGGAACCAGTCCCCTGTATTTTTTCCTATAGCCGTTAGCATTTGCCCTCAAAAATCACAAATCATGAATAATCCAGAGGTTGGGGAGGATTTATGTGACGTCAGGGCCTGTGTAAACCTTTTGGTGTTTTATTTTAGATCATAATTTGCGTAAAAGTGGTATCTGAGCTAACTGCTAACCAACTTTCAGCTGAGATTTCTGAACTTGAGTGGTTATGGTAAACCTCCTCTTTTACACGTGAGGAGACCAGATGAATAATATCATGAAATAAACATGTTCTATGCTTAAACATGTGGTTTCACTATTCATTCATGAATATCCATGGTGCTAACATGCTCCTCTTCACTGTACGTTTAATGGACAGTGATAGGTTCAACATGTCTCGTTAGCCTTTGTGCTAGCTCCTGTCAGTCACCTGTCTAACCCAGTGTTAGCATTAGCTCGTGTGCTCAGGTATTTGCTCTGTGATAAACCTACCTCAGACACGCTCTGTAACCCTGGAGACATACGACCCCCTGGACTCTCGAGCAGCAATCACATCCTCTGACACGGCCATTTCAACTTCTTTTATTAAAATCAGATAACCAAGAGACAGAGACACGAGTGAATCAGCATTTTACAGGCGAACTGACGGGATAAAAGTGACAAACATGATTCATGAGAATATTGATGAAGAGGTTAAAGGTGTATTGTGTCATTTTTCTGGTGAAGGGTTCACTACCTGCTCATCTCCATGGAAATGTTATTTATTGCTTAGCCTGGAAAGTTTCACAGTGTGCCTTTAAACATATCTATCTTGTGTTTAGGGCAGCTAATGATTTATTTACCATTACTGATAGATTTATTATTATTATTCTTATAGATTTATTTATTATGCTTTCCATTGATTGATTTTTTTGATGGATACTACAACCAGAATTGTTTATACAAGAGAAGATCTGCTGGATCTACAAGGGATCTTTGGTGTTGGTCATCTGTTTCCAGTGGACATAAAGAGGGAGTACAGAGGCTGCAGAGCTGGGAAACAAAGGAGGAACAAGAGAGGGAGGTATAAGCCTTTTGTGCCAAGGATTTGAATGGGAAATGTCCTGGTTAAACTAACATTCCAGACTCATCTGTGGACTTAACACAGAGCAAATAGACATGCCTCAAGTGGGAGGAGTAAAGGAGGAGGAACAATCAATGGTGCTGTCCTGGGCATGTAACAGTAAAGGAGAAGATCCTGTCAAGATGCTGAGCTTGTGGCCCTGGGGCTGACGCCATACTATGTGCCAAGAGAGTTCTCGCATGTCATTGTGGCTATTGTTTGTATTCAACCAAGAGCTGTACCAGACACTGCCTGTGACATCATCAGTGGAACTGTTTCCAGGTTACAGATCTAGCATCCTGATGCCCTCTTCATCATATCAGGTGATTTCAACAATGTCACGCTAAGCTCACATGTTAAGTGTCCTACAAGAGAATAGAACATTGGATCTCTTCCCTGCTATTGTCAAAGTTGCTATAATAAGTTGATATAGCCCTGCCTCCAGTTGGAAGATCTGACCACAACCTGGTTCTCCTTCAGCCACTTTACAAGTGTCCTAACACAGCCAGTTGTCAGAAAGACTTATCGGAAATGGACAGCAGAGGCTTGTGACAGGCTAAGGGACTGTTTTGAGAGGAGAGACTGTCCAGAAACTGCTTAAAGGGTGCTTAAAACAAGGAAAGGAGGACTACAAAAACAAAGTGAAGAGGCAGCTGCAGTACAACAGCATCACAGACTACAAGAGAAAGAACTCTGTAACCATAGATGGAGATGAGGGAAGAGCCAATGAGTTCAACAGGACACAGGAACCTGTTCTACTTCCTACTCTCCCTTCACCACAGCAGCTTTGACGTCTTCTCTTCCATTAACCTCTCCGCCTCCATCATCATCAGAAACTCCACCCTCAAATTATCTACTCCCATCATCGATCAGTACTCCTACTCCTCTGTCTCCGCCTCCTCCTCCTCTGTCCATATCGTTGTCTCCAGGTTCCTCCACTAACAGTCCTGTTCCAGAGATGTCTAATCGTCTCACTCTCTCAGTGTCTGAACCAGCTATACTGATGGAACTGAGGAATCTACGCCCTGGAAAAGCTGCAGGTCCAGATGGCATCTGACCGGATTTCGAAAAGAATGTTCTGGTCAACTCTTGTGCCATTGCAGAAGCTATTTCTTGGGGTTATGTTCTTTGATTTTTCAAGTGCATTCAGCACTATCAGACCTCAGACTAACTGTTCTTAGTGAAGAACTTAAGAGTCTCGAGGTGGGGGAGTCCTTTATCACGTGGTTCTCTGATTACCTGAGTAAACCTCAGTATGTCATTGACTTATTATTATTATAGTAGTGCAGGGGCTCCTCAAGGCACTGTGCTTGCGCCACTCCTCTTTAGGTTATACACGACTGAACCTGCCACTTTCAAACATACTCTGATGACACAGCAATAGTGGCTTGCATAAAAAATTGACAAGAAGAGGATTACAGGAGTTTTATAGAGAACTTTTATAAATGGAGCCAAGAAAACAGTCATACTAATCACCTCCAAAAGAGAGACGAAAGAGATGGTCATTGACTTTAGGCATGACATACCCACAATTCAAACTGTGACCATCAGTGGGGAAGATATTGAAATAGTGTCCACCTGTAAATACCTGTGGGTGCATCTGGAGAACATGCTGGACTGGTCCACAAACACACATGGATTTTATAGGAAAGGCCATAGCCGACTTTACTTTCTGAGAAAGTTAAAGTCTTTTAATGTAAACAATAAACTGCTGTATATGTTTTATCAGGCGGTAATGGCAAGGTTTTTTATGCTGCAGTCTGGTGGGGGGTCTCAGAAAAAGAGACCTTAGGAGACTAGAAAAACTAATAGAGAGGCTGATTCAACTATAGGAAGCAGTTTAGAGACTCTGGTTGAGGTAGTAGAGCAACAGACACTCAACAGGATGGATGTTAAACTGAACAACATGGACCATCCCCTGCATTCCTTTTGAACAACAGAAAGCGGCAGTTTGAGCCTGAGATCAGTGAGTTGCAGGACAGAACATCACAAGAAGTCCTTCATCCTGACTGCCGTAAGACTGTACAGTAAGGAGGTTTATGGCAGATGAAGATTTGAAGAGACCTACAATCTGAATTTCCCCCTGGGGATAAATAAAGTCTTTTTGATTTGATTAAAAACATGCATTCTTGCTATGAGATCTCTCCACAGATCTGACCTTTAACTTGGCTTAGAGGTGCTTGCTTGTCTCCCTAGAGATACACCACACTTTGGAACATTTCAGGGAAAAGCAATCATCATACCTCCATAGAGGCAAACAGGTGGTGGACTCACAACCAGAAGAGTAACATACTGCACCTTTAATGTCCCAAAAGTGTTGAGCATTTGAAAGTGAAACCAAAGTCGTGTTGTTTTTGCTTGCGACTGGATAATAAATGTGGTGATTAACTGAACTGAAGATGCTCAATGTTTGTAATTAACATTCAAATGTTCCTTATTTATCATCTCAGACCAACTAACTGTCCACTGTCCCTCCTCTGCATAACTGTCCCTCCTCTGCATAACTGTCCCTCCTCTGTACTACTGTCCCTCCTCTGTACCATATATCCAATGTCCCTCCTCTGTATCACTGTCCCTCCTCTGTACCACTATCCCTCCTCGGTACCATATATCCACTGTCCCTTCGATGATCCACTGTCCCTCCTCTGTACCACTGTCCCTCCGGACTAAACCAGAACTAAACCAGAACTAAACAAGTACTAAACTAGAAACTAAAACCAGAGACTCAAACCAGAGACTCAAACCAGAGACTCAAACCAGAGACTTGGTCTAAAGACTAAATTAGCCCTAAACCAGGACTAAACCAGGTCTACTCTAGGTCCACCCATTGTTCACTGATTATTGAATTTCCCAAAGCATTTTTCTAACAGTTTATAAACAGATATGTCCTAGTCTTCCTCCAAACTGCAGCATGTATCGGACTCCTGTCGAAATGGTTCAGGCACGCTTTGTTCTCCATCTGTTTTGTGCTAAATGACTTTTGTGAAGATAAAATAATGAGTCCGGTCGTTTTCTCAGGGAAAATCTACCTCATTTTTTCTGCTGCGATCAAAGCCTGTCTGGGCCTGAAAGATGAAGATCCAAAAATCAATATAACTGTGGATTTATGAATGAACAGACAAGAGAGAGGAGATGTACAGACAAAAGGATCTAAAACGGGACTAGACCAGGGCTAGACCAGGACTAGACCAGACCCAGACTCTAAACCTGAACTACTAATCTGTGATCAAATCAGGTCTAATTTAGGACTTCAGCTGTATTAAGACGTAAACCGGGTCTAACACAGAATTAAACCATGTTTTTCCAAGGATTAAACTACATCTCACTTTCTAAACGGGAGTAAACCAGGATTGAACCAGCTCTATATAAAACCCAAACTTCGATTGTAAGGAGTTGAGTCCTGGGTTAGAAGTAATTTCTGGATCGATAAACTGCAGAATTTTAAATGTTGGGAAGAGATTTAGCTCAAAAGCCGAAACACTGAAGCAGAACGAGACATTTTAAGAAGAAAAATATAATTAAAAGTCACTGATCTGTGGCTCAAGTCTTCAGCCCAATGTCAGCATAAAACTTCTGAGCTTTTAAATGTAAGGCATTAACAGTCTAAGGTCAGGCACTGTTCCTGATACAGTCTGTACATTTGATACTTTGCAGTGACATCACCCTGAGGGTGTTCTACATGTATCTCTATGATGAAATGTTCCACAGCTACCATGGTGACACAATGCATACATTAGCAAGCATTGCCTGAAAACTCAATAGAAAGCACATTTTCATTTTCCTGAGATTAATCCGAGCGCTCACGGTCCTGTTTAGATGTTTGATTTTCAACAAAAAGGTGAGAGTGGCTCACTTAAAAACTGCTAATTCTCGCTAGCTGAGACTTGTTTAACAGCACATATCAGTTCACCTGTTCCAGCTAAATCAATTATTTCTGATTAGACTGTTAAAAATTAAGGTCAGATTGAAGTCTAACAGAGCTTCAGACATAACAGTGCCTACAGTTAGCTTCACATCTCCAGGGAATGTTGAGGACATCAGCTGCAAAGTATCAGTTGGTGACTTCAGATGATTGTCATACTTTCAGTCAGGGGCCTGTTTCAGAGCCTGTTTTCACCATTGATTACTGTGTATTCACATGAAGAATAAAACTGTTAAATCGAACATTTGTATTTGTTCCAACTAATAATGATTATTTAGTACATAATATTTCCATGGGTTTCAATCTTCAATTATTGGTGGCATTTTGAGGACTTTCTTACCATTTAAAGTTAGAGTATAAATAGTTCATTACTATGGAAACAAAACACAACTGGGTATGTTTCTGATGAGCTAAGAACGATATAACATGACTTAAAGCTCACATGAGTCAAATTTGTGTATTCAAGGACTTTTAACTGGAGGATTGTTGTAAATGATTTAGCCAGTTGGTTATTTGGGCTTCTTCCTCACAGATCCCTGTTGGTGACTGCTGGAGAGGATCGCTTCATTAAGACCTGGGACCTGTTGCGTCTGTTTGAGCCAGTGACGCAGCAGAAGAGGAACTTAAACACAGAGATCTGCTGGCCTCTGTTTGCACCGGGCCTGTTGGTGAGCGAGGAGGTGGCCTATGCAGCGTAAGGATTCTATACGTCCATCCATCCATCCATCCATTTTCTTCCGCTCATCCGGGGCCGGGTCGCGGGGGCAGCAGTCTAAGCAGGGACTCCCAGACTTCCCTCACCCCGGACACGTCCTCCAGCTCCTCCGGTGGGACCCCAAGGCGTTCCCAGGCCAGCCGAGAGACATAGTCCCTCCAGCGTGTCCTGGGTCTTCCCCGGGGCCTCCTCCCGGTGGGACATGCCCAGAACACCTCCCTAGGGAGGCGTCCAGGAGGCATCCTGAGCAGATGCCCGAGCCACCTCAGCTGGTTCCTCTCAACGTGTAGGAGCAGCGGCTCTACTCCGAGCTCCTCCCGTGTGACCGAGCTCCTCACCCTATCCCTAAGGGTGCGCCCGGCCACTCTGCGGAGGAAGCCCATTTCAGCCGCTTGTATCCGCGATCTTGTCCTTTCGGTCATTACCCAAAGCTCATGACCATAGGTGAGGGTAGGAACGTAGATTGACCGGTAAATCGAGAGCTTCGCCTTCCGGCTCAGCTCCTTCTTTACCACAACGGACCGATACAGCGACCGCATCACTGCAGACGCTGCACCGATCCGCCTGTCAATCTCACGCTCCATCCTTCCCTCACTCGTGAACAAGACCCCGAGATACTTGAACTCCTGCACTTGGGGCAGAGACTCACCACCCACCCGGAGAGAGCAAACCACCTTTTTCCGGTCGAGAACCATGGCCTCGGATTTGGAGGAGCTGATTCTCATCCCAGCCGCTTCACACTCGGCTGCAAACCGCCCCAGTGCCTGCTGCAGGTCCTGGCTCGAAGAAGCCATCAGGACAACATCATCTGCAAACAGCAGAGATGAAATCCTGTGGTTCCCAAACCAGGCCCCCTCCGGCCCCTGGCTGCGCCTAGAAATTCTGTCCATAAATATAATGAACAGAACCGGTGACAAAGGGCAGCCCTGGCGGAGTCCAACATGCACCGGGAACAGGCCTGACTTACTGCCGGCAATGCGAACACAGCTCCTGCTCCGGTCATACAGGGACCGGACAGCCCTTAGCAAAGAGCCCCGGACCCCATACTCCCAGAGCACCCCCCAAAGGGCACCACGAGGGACACGGTCGAATGCCTTCTCCAGATCCACAAAACACATGTGGACTGGTTGGGCATACTCCCATGAGCCCTCGAGGACCCGATGAAGAGTATAGAGCTGGTCCAGTGTTCCACGACCAGGACGAAAACCACACTGCTCCTCCTGAATCCGAGGTTCGACTATCGGTCGGATTCTCCTCTCCAGTACCCTGGAATAGACCTTACCGGGAAGGCTGAGGAGTGTGATTCCCCTGTAATTGGAACACACCCTCCGGTCCCCCTTCTTATACAGAGGGACCACCACCCCGGTCTGCCATTCCACAGGTACTGTCCCCGACCGCCACGCGATGTTGCAGAGACGTGTCAGCCGAGACAGCCCCACAACATCCAGAGACTTGAGGTACTCAGGACGGATCTCGTCCACCCCCGGAGCCTTGCCACCGAGGAGCTTGCCAACCACCTCAGTGACTTCAGCCAGGGTGATGGACGAGTCCGCCTCTGGGTCCCCAGTTTCTGCTTCCTCCTCGGAAGACAGTGGGATTGAGGAGATCCTCAAAGTATTCCTTCCACCGCCCGACAACATCCCCAGTCGAGGTCAGCAGCTCTCCACCCGCACTGTATACAGTGTTGGTGAAGCACTGCTTCCCCCTCCTGAGGCGTCGGACGGTTTGCCAGAATCTCTTTGAGGCCGTCCGATAGTCCTTCTCCATGGCCTCTCCGAACTCCTCCCAACCCCGAGTTTTTGCCTCTGTGACTGCCCGAGCCGCGGCACGCTTGGCCCGCCGGTACTCATCAGCTGCCTCAGGAGTACCACGAGCCAACAAGGCTCGATAGGACTCCTTCTTCAGCTTGACGGCATCCCTTACTTCCGGTGTCCACCACCGGGTTCGGGGATTGCCGCTGCGACAAGCACCACAGACCTTATGACCACAGCTACGAGCAGCCGCATCGACAATAGAGGTGGAGAACATGGCCCACTCGGAGTCCATGTCTCCAACCTCCCCCGGGATCAGGGAGAAGCTCTCCCGGAGGTGGGAGTTGAGGACCCCCCTGACAGAGGGCTCCGCCAGACGTTCCCAGCAGACCCTCACAATGCGCTTGGGCCTGCCAGGTCTGTCCGGCTTCCTCCTCCGCCAGCGGATCCAACTCACCACCAGGTGGTGATCAGTTGACAGCTCAGCCCCTCTCTTCACCCGAGTGTCCAAGACACGTGGTCGGAGGTCAGATGACACGACAACAAAGTCGATCATCGACCTCCGACCTAGAGTGTCTTGGTGCCACGTGCACTGATGGACACCCTTGTGCTCGAACATGGTGTTCGTTATGGACAAACTGTGACTAGCACAGAAGTCCAATAACAAAACACCGCTCGGGTTCAGATCGGGGAGGCCGTTCCTCCCAATCACGCCCCTCCAAGTGTCACTGTCGTTACCCACATGGGCGTTGAAGTCCCCCAGGAGAACAATGGAGTCCCCGGTTGGTGCACTGTCTAGTACCCCTCCCAGGGACTCCAAGAAGGCCGGGTACTCTGCACTGCTGTTTGGCCCGTAGGCCGACACAACAGTGAGAGACCTGTCCCCGACCCAAAGGCGCAGGGACGCGACCCTCTCGTTCACTGGAGTGAACCCCAACACGCAGCGGCTGAGCTGTGGGGCAATGAGCAAGCCCACACCAGCTCGCCGCCGCTCCCCGCGGGCAACGCCAGAGAAATGGAGAGTCCAACCCCTCTCAAGAAGTTGGGTTCCAGAGCCCAAGCTGTGCGTGGAGGTGAGGCCGACTATATCTAGCCGGTAACGCTCAACCTCCCGCACAAGCTCAGGCTCCTTCCCCCCCAGCGAGGTGACATTCCATGTCCCCAGAGCTAGTCTCCATGTCCGGAGATCCGGTCGTCGAGGTCCCCGCCTTCGACTGCTGCCCGGATCTCTCCGCACCCGCCCCTCATGGCTCCTCCCGCAGGTGGTGGGTCCACGGGAGGACGGCCCCACGTCGTTTCTTCGGGCTGGGCCCGACCGGGCCCCGTGGGGAAAGGCCCGGCCACCAGGCGCTCGCTGCCGAGCACCCACCCCAGGCCTGGCTCCAGGGTGGGGCCCCGGTAACGCCAGTCCGGGCGACGTAACTGGCCTCGTTGTTACTCTAATCATGATGGGCTTCTGAACCGCTCTTAGTCAGACCCGTCTCCGAGGACCTGTTTGCCATGGGTGACCCTACCAGGGGCATGAACCCCCGACAACATAGCTCCCAGGATCATTCGGGTGCTCAAACCCCTCCACCACGTTAAGGTGGCGGTTCGGGGAGGGGTTCTATACGTATCTACACATATACCATATTTTGACTTTGACTGAACAGCTAGTTCATTCATCAATACGTTTACAGTGGTCCAAAGTTATTGATCAGCATTGAACCTTATTGTTGGTGTGTGACTCAAAGCATTTATTTGTGTGTTAAAGTACATTGGTATTTCATCTTTTTTTCTCAGATACACAACACACGGAGTGCATTTCTACGACCATCATATGACGGCACTGTTCCCTATCCCCCGCTCTGGGACCATGTGGGTGAGTGGGTGATTCACTGTATGAGGGGGTCAGAGAGTTTGGATGCAGCCACTGCTGTGATTGTGTCTAGAGCTAGAACGATATATCTGTTGGTCGATATGTCACGCTGATGTTTGCACTTTTTAACACATCGGCTATCGGACTTCCATCCATCCATCCATTTTCTTCCGCTTATCCGGGGCCGGGTCGCGGGGGCAGCAGTCTAAGCAGGGACTCCCAGACTTCCCTCACCCCGGACACATCCTCCAGCTCCTCCGGTGGGACCCCAAGGCGTTCCCAGGCCAGCCGAGAGACATAGTCCCTCCAGCGTGTCCTGGGTCTTCCCCGGGGCCTCCTCCCGGTGGGACATGCCCAGAACACCTCCCTAGGGAGGCGTCCAGGAGGCATCCTGAGCAGATGCCCGAGCCACCTCAGCTTGTTCCTCTCAACGTGCAGGAGCAGCGGCTCTACTCCGAGCTCCTCCCGTGTGACCGAGCTCCTCACCCTATCCCTAAGGGTGCGCCCGGCCACTCTGCGGAGGAAGCCCATTTCAACCGCTTGTATCCGCGATCTTGTCCTTTCGGTCATTACCCAGAGCTCATGACCATAGGTGAGGGTAGGAACGTAGATTGACCGGTAAATCGAGAGCTTCGCCTTCCGGCTCAGCTCCTTCTTTACCACAACGGACCGATATAGCGTCCGCATCACTGCAGACGCTGCACCAATCCGCCTGTCAATCTCACGCTCCATCCTTCCCTCACTCGTGAACAAGACCCCGAGATACTTGAACTCCTCCACTTGGGGCAGAGACTCACCACCCACCCGGAGAGAGCAAACCACCTTTTTCCGGTCGAGAACCATGGCTATCGGACTTATCTCTCTATATTTCTTTTGGCTGACCTGCTGCCTAAAGAGTTCACACAAAACTTTATTTTAACACTTCAGTCTGAAGAGATAACTGCACAAAACATGACTACACAGCTCTCTTAAAAGTTTGTGCTGAAGGTTGTGGGCGAGTTTGTAGTAAATTTCAAAACATAATTTGGGGAAGATTTAAACTAGTCAAAAAATATCGGCACCAGCCATGAAAAATCTTCACTTACATCTACTTTTTTTAAGAAGCAACAGTTTTATTTCCCATGAACACACTGCAGCCAAAAAAAATAACCTAATATTAACAAAATCAAGATAATAATAACAATAATTGAAACATTACTGATAAAAACGTGATAAACTTGGGACCAAACCGTATGCAAAGCTGAAGAGTATCAAATGTATCTTTTATTCATTTAAATCAATATAATATCATGACAAAAATTAGTGTAGATTAAAGACGCAGTACACAGGAAACATTTGTGAGAACTGTGAGTCCTATGATTTGGTCAGTTGTCATGAAGTCAGTTTTCACAACTTGCTGCAAGAATAGTAATTTAATGTGCCACCGAAGTATGCAGATTCTGCTCTAATTATTATTATTTTTTAATAAGTTAACAATATAAATATATATCAATTTATAACTATGTCAAATTGTAGCCAGAAGTTAGGTAGTTTATCTCTACATGTGTCTAACCTGTGCCACTTCCTGTTTGTCATGGTCACTTCCTGCTTCAGTCCATGGCGTACTCCGATTGGCTGAACTTCGTAGTGTCTGGAGACACTGTGGGGGAGATGGTTCTGTGCACTTTGCCTCTGCTCACGCTACAGTCGCCCAACTGCAAACGCACCATTGAGAGGAGATTCGTAAGACACTTGAACACACTTCAATATCAGTGTTCAATTTGTAGACTAAAATATTTCATACGTATTTTTATTAAAACATCCAAACCAAACAGAATGGAATGAAATGAATGAGTGGAGATTATATCCAAGTTCCACTTTTAGTCAGGTGTGTGGAGAGGCAAGCCTGCTCACCATACAGATGATGCAAGTTTGATCAATTTGTTAATTTTAGTCTTTTGTTTGGCTGAAATGTTACACAGTGGAGCTTTAACTTGAAATTGTTTGTAGATGATCTTAAAATAATGGAAAATGTAAAACAAATCAAATCCCGATTTCTAGACAAAATTTTAGCTCCAGTTAGATTTCATAGTACAGAACATTTCAGTTAACTTTTTTGTGCAAAACTGATCCTCTCTGTCTCTCTCTCTTTCTCTCTCTCCTTCTCCTTTCTCTTTTTTTTCTCTATCTCTTCTTTCTTTTTTTCTCTCTTTTCTCTCTCTCTTTCTTTTCTCTTTTTCTTTCTATCTCTCTTCTCTTTCACTTGCAGCCAATTCAGTTTTCCTCGCTGGTGCCTCTAACAAAGATTGAGGAAGAACCCTCACTGGAAGTGCCTCAGACGGAGTCCGCAGAAGGGGATGGGACAGGAAGTGGATGTGTAGAGAATGTGGACCACAGTGCCCCCAAACCATACAGGCTGGACACGTACCGAGATGCAGCTCAGAAATACAGTCTGCTCCTGACCGACTTCAACCTGGTACTAAATGCACTTTATACTGTTAGGTTCTCCATTTTAAGTAAGCACTAAACCACTTTGAGCCGTGCATTCTGCAGCTGTAACACATGATAGAATGTCTAAGACGCCACAATGGCGCCAACTGCAGAACGCACAGCTCCTCGATGTTTAATGTGCCACAAACTGACATGTCACTGTCTTTAAATGTCTCATTATTAGTTATTGATACTGCAGTGATACTGCAGTGCAGTGACATCACACTGGGGGTGTAATGCATTTATGTCTATGGCAGAACAGGTACCATGGTGACATAATGCACACATTACTCTACCAAAAAAAATGCTGTCTGAAAACTCAAAATGGAAACAACACATTTTCAAGAGCCTGTGATCATGGTCCTGAAAAACTGTTGGCTCGTTGTAGTTCCAACTAAGTCATTCTTTATGGTTAGATTGTGTTAAAACAAAGCTGATATTAAAGTCTCATTTGAGTACCAGAGCTTCAGACAGAGCAGTGCCTACAGTTAACATTCCATGGGTGTGTGATGCTGACATCAGCTGCAAAGTATCTGTTTCTGTGCTTTACATGAAGCTAGTTTCTGCACTTTAGAGTCAAAACTGTTGAGCATCTTTCCCCACTGCTATTGTGATGGCAGCAGAGCAGTGATATAGATGATGATTTAACTGTTGCCAGACCACTTGTGTGTTATGCAGAATAACACAGTGTGGTATAGAGGTTATGCAGATGATGTCACAGGCTTTGTACCAGTATTAGTGCGTTGAAACATTATATGAGTCAATGGTGAGATTCTCCTGTAAAATCTCCAAACACTAAATCTAAAATGTGACAATGCTGCTAAAGTTTAATAACAAATATAAAAGCGAAATATTTAGTTTGTACCTGATTCTAAAACAAGAAAATCAAGCCAACAGTGGAAGACCAGTGAAGAGTGAACTACAGGGACCCTGCACATACACTCACATTTATCACAGACGCAGATTTTGGATCAGCCACACATAAATCAAAGAAACACATTTGTCTGTTGCTGTCCAGAGTTCTGCCTCTCAGTGCCACTCAGCCGCAAAGTTGAGGAGCATTTTTTAAAATACAGTGATGTCGGTGCATAACCTCTATAATAATCCATCATATTAATAGTTAGAATGTCACAGTGTCAGATAGCAGTGTTAGGATGATTGTGAGAAGAAACAGCACGACTTGCTGAGCTCATGAGTCACGACTAAACAGTGAAATCCTTCTTTCACATTGCCTCATAGATCACAATGCTCTGTCTGAGCATTTTTATCCAATCAAACGTTTGTGAATGAAAAAGTCCTGTAAAAGTTGTGTAAACAGACAGATTAAAACGCTTTATATTAGGGATTTAAGTAGATTGTTGTAGCAGTAGCAGCAACAGTATTAGTAGTACACCTTGTAGTGATAGTAGCAGTTGCCTTTAAGGCAATTCGTTTCTTTAATATGTAAGTTAATATGTTTTAAAATGTAGTAAAAAGTGAAATGCAGAATACTGCAGAATAATTCTTCTGCCTATTTACCGCGCTGCTTCCGGTTTTCATGGTAAACAAGATGCATGTGAGGTCTGGCATGGTACTGTCACCATCTGTCACCATCCACCTTGAGGCACATACAAGGCAATGCTGTAAGTTTGTGAATATAATAATAAATGTCTAGATTATTTAGTTGAAATGTGAACACACTTTATTTTTGTGTTACATTCAGCTCAATTTTCTAAGAGCATGTTAGTGTACTCTTACAGTTTTCATCATCTGGAGAGGGAAATAAAAGCAACAAAACGACCCCTGTGGTCCTGGTTCCTCTCCAGTGGTTTAGCTCGGTGTTATATTAATGACACTACAGCAGCAGTAGTAGTAGTAATAGTAGCTGTGGTATTGGTATAAAGTGTGTTGTATTTCCTCAGTGTTCGGTGTTGGACTTTGAGCGGCGCCCCATGTGGAAGAAGATGAGATCTGTGGAGTCTAAAGGCTCTCTGAGACTGGACGAGTTTCCCCTCTCTGCTTTGCACAAGGTCTGTGTGCCCTCTCAGCTACCACCCAATCCCTGTGCCACCCAATCCCTGTGCCACCCAATCCCAGTGCCACCCAATCCCTGTGCCACCCAATCCCTGTGCCCCCCAATCCCTGTGCCACCCAATCCCAGTGCCACCCAATCCCTGTGCCACCCAATCCCAGTGCCATCCAATCCCTGTGCCAAACTCTTTATTATTAGTCTGTCTACATCTCCAAAGCTCAAAAGGCTCTGTTCCATTGTGCAATTTCCATGTTAACTGCTCATTTTACCTTTAGTTCAGTAGAGATTGGCATTTCCAGAGCTGAAATGATCCAAATAATTCTAGTGAAGGTATATGGAGTTTAAAACACAGTGGAGCACTTCCTGTATTACCACATGACATCACAAGTGTTTTCTGTTTGAGAGAAAAACTCAGCCGAAATATGCAGGGTTTGTGTGTTGAACATGTGTGAATGAAACAAAACACAACTCCAGGTCTGTTTGTGATAAAGACACATTATAACAGATCAGAAAATAGTGTAATATGGGCCCTTTAAATCTATCTAAGAAAATATATCT
This sequence comes from Periophthalmus magnuspinnatus, assembly GCF_009829125.3. Classification (NCBI taxonomy): domain Eukaryota; kingdom Metazoa; phylum Chordata; class Actinopteri; order Gobiiformes; family Gobiidae; genus Periophthalmus; species Periophthalmus magnuspinnatus. The sequence goes on along the minus strand of NC_047149.1, from coordinate 2,210,150 downwards.
GACTACTCTTAAGCTAAACTTTATAATAAACTTTAGTGAGTGGAGTTGTAGTTTTCCATCTCAAATTTAAACATAGGAGCAGAGCAGGTACGTGTCAGATTTGTGAGCGCTGCGGTTCAAACATAAAGATTAAACCCGAGTCAGTGACAGCATAAAGGCGAAGCTAATGACCCGGAAAATGAGAAAATGTCTCCTCCAGCCAGACGCCATTTTGGATCACTGCTGTTTAAGAGACCGTAAGTCTCAGGGCACAAAGATGGACAGATGAGAGAGGAGAGGAAGGGAGAGAGGGAGGGAGAGGCCATTTTGGATCATTGCAGTTTAAGAGGAGAATTCAGGGCACGATGATAGACAGACAGGCTATAGAGATGGAGGAGAAGAAGGGGGAGGGGATGATAGAGAGGACATTTTGGATCACAGCTGTTAAATAGGAGACTGTAAGCTTAAGGGCACACTGATGGGCAGAGGAGAGAGGGGAGGGGAAAGAGGGACACGGGGGGAGGGGGGGACACTGTAGTTAAAGAGGAGACTGGAAGCTTCAGGGCACAATGATGGACAGATGGACAGAGGAGAAAAAGAGTGAGAGATATTAAAGGGAGGGTAATTTTTGATCACTTCAGTTCCAATAATAGGGTGAGTTTGGATCACTGCAGTTTAAGAGAGTCTCAGGTGAACGTGATGGACAGACTAAAAATAGAGGAGGGGTTGGATCACTTGAGTTAAAGAGGAACCTCCAGCCTTCAGGGCATGATGATGGACAGATGGGGAAAGAAGACTGAAAGTGAAAAGAGGAGAGGGAGCGAGGAAGGGAAGCAGTTTTGTATCATTCTTGGCCAAAGTGATTAACAGACTCAAAGAAGAGGGAGAAAGAGAGAGGGTGGAAGGGGGGAAGAAAGGATGAGGGGGGGTAAGATAGGAAGGGAGGGGGAGGATAGAGTGGGAGAGAAAGATAGAGAGGGCTGGGAGAAAGAGGAGGAAAGGGGGAGAAAGATGGAGGCATGGTGAGAGAGAGGAGGAGAAAGCTGGATGGAGAGCGGAGTGGGAGAAAGATGGAAGCATGTGGAGAGAGAAGGAGAGGATGAAGCGAGACAGAGGTGAAGAGTTTAAAGACTTATTTCTAACTCTTGAGCAGGAGACAGCTATCAAACTTAAAGCCTGCTGAGTCAAGACCCACACAAAACAAACCAAAAACCAACCAAACCGGAGGGAGGTTAGGCTTTAGTGAAGACTTCAACCAGATAAAAGCAGAGGACTGTCACTGTACTGGAGCTGTCATTCTTAGAGTCACACAAACTCCTGCCTCAATCTGTAATTCCCTCATCAAACTCTAGAAAATCTGTTTGTTCATTAAAGGTCACACACCTGCAAAATGTATCTTGCCCTCGGACAGATATATTGTATAAGCAGCTCTTGAGGTCATAATAAATCAGCTGTATTTTGTCTGCCTTTACTTGTAAGGTGTTTTATTGTCTGATAACCAGGAAGTATGTGTTAGCATACTGGTTGCTGGCTTTACAGTCATGACAAAACTCCGCTCTGGTCTCTGAGAGTTGTGAAAAGTGCTTATAAACTCATCGTGGTGAATAATTAAGATGCTCTGAATACATAAGGTGAGGAATTACTTTGGACCACTGCAAACTGTTTAAAATGAACTAGTTCTGTTTTTTGTGTTTTTAAGACAGTAAAACTCATGTACTGCACCTTTAAAGTTGATGTTTTCCTCCAGGTGCGGTTCAGCCCAAACTTCTCATCATACACGTGGTTGGCCTCCGGGGGGCAGAGCGGTCTTGTGCGGCTGTTATGCATACGGTGTGCAAATTTCAAACCCAGGTCTGATCCAGAGGAGGCTGTCCCAGAAATGAGCTCCAAGCCTGGGCACGGCAACCAGGCACCTCCCCTATAGCCTTGGAGCATTAAAGGGCTTATTTATTAATAGTGTTTTCAAAGCAGTTTGGAGAACCAGACAGGAGCAGGGACTAAACTGGGACTAAAGTGCGACTAAATCAGGACTAAACCAAGTCTAAAGCAGGACTAAATTGGGACTAAGACAATACTACAGCAGGACTAAAACAAAATTTAACCAAGGCTCAACCAAGACGCAACCAAGACTCAACAAAGACTCAACAAAGACTCAACAAAGACTCAACAAAGACTCAACAAAGACTCAACAAAGACTCAACAAAGACTCAACAAAGACGCAACCAAGACGCAACCAAGACGCAACCAAGACGCAACCAAGACGCAACCAAGACGCAACCAAGACTCAGCCAAGACTCAGCCAAGACTCAGCCAAGACTCAGCCAAGACTCAGCCAAGACTCAGCCAAGACTCAGCCAAGACTCAGCCAAGACTCAGCCAAGACTCAGCCAAGACTCGACCAAGACTCGACCAAGACTCAACCAGGGACAAAGGCAGGACTCCACCAAGAATCGACCAAGACGCGACCAAGACGCAACCAAGACGCGACCAAGACGCGACCAAGACGCGACCAAGACGCGACCAAGACTCAACCAAGACTCAACCAAGACTCAACCAAGACTCAACCAAGACTCAACCAAGACTCAACCAAGACTCAACCAGGGACAAAGGCAGGACTCCACCAAGACACAACCAAGGCTCGACCAAGATGCAACCAAGACGCAACGAAAACAGAGTTACAACATTTACTGTATCAGGACTAAACTAGGAATCAGAACTAAATCGAGACTGAATCAGGATTGAACCATGACTAAACCAGGAGTAAATGTGGACAAAACGTGGACTTAACCAAGTCTAAACCAAGGCCAAAGGAGCACTAAACCAGGACTAAACCATGTTTACATACCAGGGCAAAACAACTTGAAAATCTTTATTACCAGTGAACTTCTCATTAATGTTGTTATTTGTTAATTATTTTTAGGGCATATTTTTTCAAAAGCAGATTTCTTTTGTTTTAAATAAAGTCTCCACTCTGGAGCCTACAAAATGCTACTCTAGCTCCTCTGGCTCTGCTCCTCTGGCTCTGCTCCTCTGGCTCTGCTCCTGTGGCTCTGCTCCTGTCTGCTCTCTCATATTTTAGATTTCTTTTAGCCCACATGTTCCTTTCTGTCCATAAATCCCAAACTCAGGCAGATACTTGAACACAAATTAAGTGTAATTTTTGTGTATGAAAATGACGGTATTTAAAAAAAGATTAATTTTGTTCACATTTTCTGCTACTTGAATGTATTGATTATTGTAAAATAAAGAGGGGGTATTATGCAAAATCAATTTTATTGTTAGCTTTTTCCACATGTTCTAATGTTGTTCCCTCAAAAACATGTGGGTGGCTCCACCCACAAGTCTACATCACCCATGCTCCCACACGACAATTCTCCATAAATATACAAAAACGTGATACAAAACTGTACAGCAACTTGACAAACCTGATGTGAAGTGCAGTAGTTTCATTAGTGGGATGCAGCTGATTGTGTTGTGATAGTGCTCAGAAGGGGGAGTGAATTAGTCTGGAGAGCAAACGGAGGGGGGTCAAAAACAAAATTTAAACTTACAAAACATGTTAATATGTCATTTAAGGCAAATATAGCATTTACAAAACTATAAAGGGGAAAGGAAAATGCTGATTTAAATATGTTATGTGTTACAGTTAATATCCCATAGAAGTAAATACCCCCTCTTTAAGGAAAGACTGTAATATTTTGCTTGTTTTTGTAAATACAATTGTAAGATATATTAATTTCTACTCTATCAAATCTGTTGAGATCTAATAAATATTTTGTATTAAACATGTTTAAAGTGATGTCATGTCACAGGTCAAATTCGCAGGAGGGCGGTATGCAGTTTTTGTTTATTTTGACTTTACAAAACTTCACATAAAAATACGACACAGAACACAGACAGACTTTAAATGTCATATTTACAGAACTCTTCACATTAAAGCTCCACTACGTAACTTTTTTTTATCTTGGTCCGCCACCTGCTCGTGTCCATGGAGATGTTATTACTGCTTTGGCTGGAATGTTCCACAGTCTGGCATTAAACCTGTCTATGATGCATTTATTCAGTTACTTAGTAAAACCTTAAAAAAAAACAAAAAAAAAAAACCATGCATTCTTATTGTTGCAAGCTTGCCTCTCCACAGGTCTGTAACATGGCCTGATGGCTTCACCAGTTTGTTTCCATGGAGACTGATAATTTTCAAGGCCCTGTACCTTATTTTTTCATACACATTTTGTTTTGCCTCAGTACAAATGTATTGTATCAGCAGCTCTTGAGGTCAAAATAAGTCTGCTGTGCGCATCTAATTATAGTGTTATATTAATAATCAGGAAGTGCCCTTTAGCATTCTAATGGCTGTTGGCTTTACCATCACTGCAAAACTCCGCTCTGGTCTCTGAAAGTTGTGCTTATAAACTCATCATGATGAATAATTAGGATACTCTGAATGCATAAGGAAAGTGAAGGATAACGTTGTGCCACTGAAAATCATTTAAAAATCACGTACAGCATCTTTAATGCCACATTGTGGAAATGTCCAGGAAAACCAGTGACATCACAGTAGAGACAAGCAGATGATGGACTGTTTATAGGATGAGTTTCGTAGTGCTGCTTTAAAATAACATGTAAATTGACATATAGGACATATTTACAACATGTTTTCAGACTGAGACAGCATTTTGCACATCGATTCCATTTAAACGACAAAAACAAAATGGCCGCTACATTCACTGCTCCTCCATAAATGATCTTTAAATCTTTGATAGAAGTGACTTTATGAAAATATATTTTTTTCTCTGATGACTCTGGCAGTTTCTGTACAACAGCGAACACTCATGCATTTGGATTGAAACACTTTGTGACATCATCGGGTGAGGGGCGTGTCCACTGGATCTTTTAAACTCGGGCTGGATCAGATGCCTGTTCAGCCAGAACCACACACACAGACAAAACTTTACCAACACGAGGGGTCTGGAGCCGTATCCTGTGTCATTTCAGGTGAGCGTGATTGAGAGGCGGATTAAAGTGCATACGACAGCTCAGGCGACTCCTCAAAACATACTTAAAGTCATTATATTCAAGATTTGACTAAAAATGTTCATAAGTCTTTGTCATTTTAGTGAAGGTTATCATTTTACTTCCAAGTTGGACCTGGGCACGTGCATTGGCAGCAGATGTGATATACGCAGAGGTATGTTACCGAGCAACCATAATGTTAAAGCAGACATTGTGCTCTGTCGTTATAATCTGACACATGTAGATTATCTGTGGAATTTTGACATTTTAAATCGTAATATCCATCTAAAATGACTCGATAAAAAAAATATTTGCCCAATGGGAGCTGATGTCTCCATAAACATCATCACAACAAAGAGCTGCATGCTCTCGACACCCCTTATGGACAGCTACACATCAGCGAGTAGTTTGTTTGTCTTTTCATGTTGTACCAAAATGACTACGTGACACTGCCGAATCCTAGGAGAACACGTGGGTGTGTACGTCACAGTGGGCGTCTATCTCAGTACATCACAGTGGGTGTGTATCTTAGTACGTCACAGTGGGTGTGTACATCACAGTGGGCGTGTACGTCACAGTGGGCGTGTTCCGTTGGAGGTGAAAACAAGTGTAGATTGGCAAAATGACACCTCGAAAATATAGTGCATGTTTGAACAAGTAAATTATTCATACATGCAATGATTAAAAGTTCTGAAAAGTCCATTTTGCACTTGTGCCACTGATATAAAACTATGATACATTTTTAGCACAGTACTATCGTAGAAGTACCGTGCTATTAGAAAAATATATGAATCTGTCAAATGCACTTTAACCAATCAGAGAGACGTATGGTCTATTTGGATCAAAACAAACATGGCGGTCGGTTCAGAACCATTGGCTGTGTCTCATTTCTCTTTCCTTGCATCCTCCTTGATTCCTTTCTTCAATTCTGCAGGAAATGGGTGAGAAAATCCTGGCCACAGATGAGGCACAGCAAGGAGAGAGGAGCAGTGGAGGTCAGCAGGAGGCACAAGCCAAGGCTGAATGGGACAGAACCTCAGGTGCTGGTTCTGCCCAAAATGACCCTGTAGTGGGGATTATACTTACACACACTTATTTTATTATTTTGGGACTTTTAAATCACAGTCCTTCTGTTGTCTCCTCTGGGACACCACTTAATATGGAGCATTTGATTGACAGTTGAAAAATGGAGGATCAAGGAGAGGAATCAAAGAGAAGGAGGAAAGGAAAGAGAAATGAGATACGGCCATAGACTGTATAAAGAATGATATCATATTATATTTATATATACAGTCTATGTTCAGACCCTTCTGGATTCAAGCAGTGTGAAGGAGGAACTGGCTCGGAGCCACAGAGGCAGGTCATTGGGTCAAACCTTAAGATTCTTTCAGGCTGCATTCAGAATGTGCGCTCACTTTGTAATATTTAGTTTGATATGTTCTTGAGTGGACTACAGCCCTACTTCTGTGAGAGGACAGGGTGCTCCTGGAGCTGCTTCGGGAAAGGAGCAGATATACTGAGTGGATATGTTTAGAGTTTTATTACAGTGACAGTGTGAAATAAACCAGAGTAAAGCTCGACACATTCATCACTTTAAACCAGCCTCTGTTTCTCAGAGCACAGATCAGTCTCACACAGTGGCAGAGTGGTTAGCCCTGTGTGAAACGAATGAAGCAGAGACACAGGAAATATGGATCCACCTCAGAAGAGATGTTCATTTATCACCCCCCCACCCCACTCTTTCTCTACCCCACCTCCTCCTCTTTGTGTCCCTTCTCTCTCCCACTTGCTCTGTTTCCTCCCACCCCCTCCTCTCTCTTCATGTGTTTCTTTCTCCCTTTCTGTCTCTCCTCGTTCTTCCTCTCTTTCTCCTTCCCCTCCTCTCCGTCCTCTCTTTTCTCCTCACCCTCTTCTTTCTCTCCTCTCTCCTCTTTTCTCTCCCTCCTTGTATTTGGTGTTTGCTAAACTCAGAGACATTTTGTCCAAAAGATGGATTTACTCCGAGTCTCACATTTAAACTCCTCCTCAGACCTGTAGTATGTCTGTCAGGAAGGGCATCTGGCTTAATTATCTACATGGTGATTGTGTGTGTAAATGTTGAGCTTGGACCTTTTAGTGTGTGGCAGTTTTGATGTTGGTCTGAGACTGGGCAGTGGGCGGAGTTGGTGTTTTTTCTCTGAGCCAAGCTTCAGCTTGTGTTTGGTCTGTTCTGTTTACGTCGCACTATTTTGGTTTTAAAGGAAATGTTTATGCACCAAGTCTGAATTATTGGTCCAAATTATGAGTCTGGTTTGAGTCGTGTCCAAGTCCAAGTCTAGTCCTGGTCTAATCCTGGTATAGGCCCTGTCCAGTCCTGGTCCAGTCCTGGTCTAGTCCTGTTCAGTCTTGGTTTTGGCTCAGTCCCGGTTTAGTCCTGGTTCAGTCCTGGTCGTAGTTGAGTTCTGGGTTAGTCCTAGTTCAGTCCTGGTCGTAGTTGAGTCCTGGTTTAGTCCTGGTTTAGTCCTTTTCTTAGTTCAGTCCTGGTTTAGTCCTGGTTCAGTCCTGGGGGTCCTGACAGTCTTTGCAGTGGTCCATGTCTTGGCTGTAGGTCTCCACTTGGACAGTGGAGCTGCTGAAGCCAAACTTGTGGTGGAGCAAATCTGTGGCCTCGTTCAGGACGGACTGAGGGTCTCCCCCTTCATCTGAGGAGAGAGAATCCAGGTCAGAACCAGGAGTAAACCAGGACAAAAAACAGGACAAAACCAGGACTAAACCAGGACTAAACCAGGCCTAAAATGGTTCTAAAGCAGGTCTAAACCAGGACTAAACCAACAGTAAACCAGGGCTAAAAATAGGATTAAAACTAGGACTTAAACCAGGGCTAAACCAGGACCAAACCAGTATTGAACCAGGTTTTACCTATAGCGAGATGCACAGATATCAGACTGTGGCCCACGCTCAGGGCCCACAGGTGCAGACAGTGCACAGATTTCACTGACGACACGGACAGGAGAACCTCCTTCACCGACTTAAACTGGATCTCCTTTGGACAACCTGAGGAACATGAGAAGAACCACATAAGAAGCTGAGGAACATGAGAAGAACCACATTAGAAGAACATGAGGAACATGAGAAGAACCACATTAGAAGAACCTGAGGAACATGAGAAGAACCAGAGGAACATGAGAAGCTCATGAGGAACATGAGAAGAACCTGAGGAACATGAGGAGAACCTGAGGAACATGAGGAGAACCTGAGGAACATGACAAGAACCAGGTATTAGTCTAAGAGCACTTCTCTGGACAGTTAAGATGCTGTGATTGGCTTGGAAAAATAAACAATACCCAAAATCTGGATGATACTTAAACAAGATACTGTGATTACTAAAATAGACCTTTTCTTATAAGTTTTGTCTTACTCTTTACCAGAACTTGCATGAGCCACATAATATTATTGAACCTTATCAAAAACTACCTTCCATTCCATAAAACATGTGTTTTAATCACCATTTTGGTATGAGCATATGTATCAAAACTAGTATCAAATATCAAGCGCCCTGTTCATAGGGTGCAGATGAAGTCTCCGCCCTGTTGATGGGTTTCAGATGAAGTCTCCGCCCTGTTCATAGGGTTCAGATCAAGTCTCCGCCCTGTTGATGGGGTTCAGGTGATGTCACTGCCCTGTTCATGAGGTCCTGATTTTTGGAGTATTTTTGCCCATTCAAAAGACACAGCTGTACCGATTTATGTGAATTGATTTGAATTGTTAGGAACTTGTCATGAAACTCTGGAAATTGTGAACTATTTTCTTCTAATAAAACAAATAATGTACAAAAACGGAGTTGACTTGTTTGGGCGATCCTTCAGGAAGCACGGACCATCAACAGAGACAAGGGGGCTTTTCTCTTGGCTCACACTTCAGAGACTACTCCTCCAGAGACCACTCCTCCAGAGACCACTCCCTCCCATTCTCCGATACCCCGATGTGTCAGATGCCCTCCCATCCGTAGTACCTTCCATGAGGATCCTGAACACGTCTCGGAGGATGGTGATGGTGGTGCACAGGACGAAGGCGGAGAACAGAAATGTGCAGATAGGGTCCGCTACTTTATACTCCGGCTGAAATAGACAGAGTACAAAGGAAATACTTTAAATACTCTATAAATACACTATCTCCTTTCTACACTAATACACTAATCTCTCAAGTCCTAAAGTAAATACTTTTACACATACATTTACACAGACTAATTCATAGTATGAGTACTTTTACACAGATACTTCAAACTGCAGTACTTTTACACAGTACTTCTTAATGTGAGTAGTTTTTGTTTTACACAGACAGTACCAGGAGGGGGCTCAGGTGTGGAGAGGTCTGTGCCTAGGGCAAAAACACAGAAGCAGTGTGTTCATTTGCATTAGCATGAGATTCAAGCCTTTGAAGTGTAGTAACAGTATAAGTAGTAGTGTTAGTGGAGGTAGTAGCTCTGTGTGAAGCACGCAATCCTTCTACACTTAAAGCAGAGCTATTGTCTGCTCTATATGTAATTATATTGTAATTATAATTATGTTTTAATCATTTGGACATTTTACATCACAATATTCGTCTAAAACAACTTAATAAAAGAACTCTCCTATGGATACCTCCACATCACATTAAAATGACTACACGACACTGCCGAATCATACCACAGCTTAAGAAAATAAAATTCAACAAAATGGTGTCTTGAAAATAAGCGACTACAGATTGCTCCAACGTGCACACATCACTCCAAATGTAACTTCAGGTGAGTAAATGGTGAAGGGAAACAAATATAACATGATTAAAGATTTGAAAAGTCCATTTTCTTCTATGGGGTATTGAAGAGGAGCTATTTTACTTGTATGGAAAATTAAAGAGGAGCTATTTTACTTGTATGGGGTATTAAAGAGGGGGTATTTTACTTCTATGGAGTATTAATTGCTGACAATATTTAAATTAGTACCTGTGTGATTACTTGACTAAAGTCATTTTTCATATTACCCTCTTTAAACAGTTATCAGTGGTTTAATAGATGTAGGGTTTACACAGATAAAGACTGTCACTGTCACACACACACAGAGTTCTGAGTAGTTTACACCAGTAGTATTATAATAGAATATAGTGTTGCATGATACTAAAATTTCAAACTTGATTTCAGTACCAAGGAATAGACTCGATACTGAATACTGACTCTAATACCATGATGAGAATAAAAACTTTCTTTCTTTAGAGAGTAGAATGTGATGTTCCACATTAAATGTTGTACTTTGTGTTCTATTCTTGTGTGTTATACATGTGTAATCCTCAGTGTCCAGTAGGTTCATAGTGGTCCATGGGTGTATACTAGTCTATGTGTCTTATACTTGTGAAACATACAGAGACACATCATTATAAACATATTCAGGAAAGAGTCATGTCTGTCCTGTCAGGGACAAGGATTTTAGAATCGATACCTGCTCAAACCCCCTCCCCGAACCGAAACCTTAACGTGGTGGAGGAGTTTGAGCGCCCGAATGATCCTGGGAGCTATGATGTCGGGGGCTTCATGCCCCTGGTAGGGTCACCCATGGCAAACAGGTCCTTGGAGACGGGTCTGACTAAGAGCGGTTCAGAAGCCCATCATGAAGAGAGAAACAGCGAGCGCTGGTGGTCAGGCTTTTCCCCACGGGGCCCGGCCGGGCCCAGCCCGAAGGAACGACGTGGGGCCGTCCTCCCGTGGACCCACCACCTGCAGGAGGAGCCATGAGGGCCGGGTGCAGAGAGATCCGGGCGGCAGTCGAAGGCGAGGACCTCGACGACCGGATCTCCGGACATGGAGACTAGCTCTGGGGACATGGAATATCACCTCGCCGGGGGGGGAAGGAGCCTGAGCTTGTGCAGGAGGTTGAGCGTTACCGGCTAGATATAGTCCGCCTCACCTCCACGCACAGCTTGGGCTCTGGAACCCAACTCCTTGAGAGGGGTTGGACTCTCCATTTCTCAGGCGTTGCCCACGGGGAGCGGCGAGCTGGTGTGGGCTTGCTCATTGCCCCACAGCTCAGCCGCCACATGTTGGAGTTCACCCCGGTGAACGAGAGGGTCGCGTCTCTGCGCCTTCGGGTTGGGGACAGGTCTCTCACTGTTGTGTTGGCCTATGGGCCAAACAGCAGTGCGGAGTACCCGGCCTTCTTGGAGTCCTTGGGAGGGGTACTAGACAGTGCACCAACCGGGGACTCCGTTGTTCTCCTGGGGGACTTCAATGCCCATGTGGGTAATGACAGTGACACTTGGAGGGGCGTGATTGGGAGGAATGGCCTCCCCGATCAGAACCCGAGTGGTGTTTTGTTATTGGACTTCTGTGCTAGTCACAGTTTGTCCATAACAAACACCATGTTCGAGCACAAGGGTGTCCATCGGTGCACGTGGCACCAGGACACTCTAGGTCGGAGGTCGATGATCGACTTTGTTGTCGTGTCATCTGACCTCCGGCCACGTGTCTTGGACATTCAGGTGAAGAGAGGGGCTGAGCTGTCAACTGATCACCACCTGGTGGTGAGTTGGATCCGCTGGCAGAGGAGGAAGCCGGACAGACCTGGCAGGCCTAAGCGCATTGTGAGGGTCTACTGGGAACATCTGGCGGAGCCCTCTGTCAGAGGGGTCTTCAACTCACACTTCCGGGAGAGCTTCTCCCTGATCCCGGGGAGGGCTGGGGACATGGACTCTGAGTGGGCCATGTTCTCCACCTCTATTGTTGACGCGGCTGCTTGTAGCTGTGGTCGTAAGGTCTGCGGTGCTTGTCGTGGCGGCAATCCGCGAACCCGGTAGTGGACACCGGAAGTAAGGGATGCCGTCAGGCTGAAGAAGAGGCAGCTGATGAGTACCGGCAGGCCAAGCGCGCCGCGGCTCGGGCAGTCGCAGAGGCAAAAACTGGGTTGGCAGGAGTTCGGGGAGGCCATGGAGGAGGACTATCGGACGGCCTCAAAGAGATTCTGGCAAACCGTCCGACGTCTCAGGAGGAGGAAGCAGTGCTTCACCAACACTGTTTCAGTGCGGGTGGAGAGCTGCTGACCTCGACTGGGGATGTTGTCAGGCGGTGGAAGGAATACTTTGAGGATCTCCTCAATCCCATTGTCACGTCTTCCGAGGAGGAAGCAGAAACTGGGGATCCGGAGGCGGACTCGTCCATCACCCTGGCTGAAGTCACCGAGGTGGTTGACAAGCTCCGGGGGTGGACGAGATCCGTCCTGAGTACCTCAAGTCTCTGGATGTTGTTGGGCTGTCTTGGCTGACATGTCTCTGCAACATCGCGTGGCGGTCGGGGACAGTACCTGTGGAATGGCAGACCGGGGTGGTGGTCCCTCTGTACAAGAAGGGGGAACGGAGGGTGTGTTCCAATTACAGGGGAATTACACTCCTCAGCCTTTCCGGTAAGGTCTATTCCAGGGTACTGGAGAGGAGAATCCGACCGATAGTTGAACCTCGGATTCAAGAGGAGCAGTGTGGTTTTCGTCCCAGTCGTGGAACACTGGACCAGCTCTATACTCTCCATCGGGTCCTCGAGGGTTCATGGAAGTTTGCCCAACCAGTCCACATGTGTTTTGTGGATCTGGAGAAGACATTCGACCGTGTCCCTCGTGGTGTACTTTGGGGGTGCTCTGGGAGTACGGGGTCTGGGGCTCTTTGCTAAGGGCTGTCCGGTCCCTGTATGACCGGAGCAGGAGCTGTGTTTGCATTGCCGGCAGTAAGTCAGACCTGTTCCCGGTGCATGTTGGACTCCACCAGGGCTGCCCTTTGTCACCGGTTCTGTTCGTTATATTTATGGACAGAATTTCTAGGCGCAGCCAGGGGCTGGAGGGGGTCTGGTTTGGGAACCACAGGATTTCATCTCTGCTGTTTGCAGATGATGTTGTCCTGATGGCTTCTTCGAGCCAGGACCTGCAGCAGGCACTGGGGCGGTTTGCAGCCGAGTGTGAAGCGGCTGGGATGAGAATCAGCTCCTCCAAATCCGAAGCCATGGTTCTCGACCGGAAAAAGGTGGTTTGCCCTCTCTGGGTGGTGAGTCTCTGCCTCAAGGGGAGGAGTTCAAGTATCTCGGGGTCTTGTTCACGAGTGAGGGACGGATGGAGCGTGAGATTGACAGGCGGATCGGTGCAGCATCTGCAGTGATGCGGTCGCTGTATCGGTCCGTTGTGGTAAAGAAGGAGCTGAGTCCAAAGGCAAAGCTCTCGATTTCGAGTTCCTACCCTCACCTATGGTCATGAGCTCTGGGTAATGACCGAAAGGACAAGGTCGCGGATACAAGCGGCTGAAATGGGTTTCCTCCGTAGGGTGGCCGGGCGCACCCTTAGGGATAGGGTGAGGCGCTCGGTCACACGGGAGGAGCTCGGAATAGAGCCGCTGCTCCTACACGTCAAGAGGAACCAGTTGAGGTGGCTCGGGCATCTGCTCAGGATGCCTCCTCCCTAGGGAGGTGTTCTGGGCATGTCCCACCGGGAGGAGGCCCCGGGGAAGACCCAGGACACGCTGGAGGGACTATGTCTCTCGGCTGGCCTGGGAACGCCTTGGGGTCCCACCGGAGGAGCTGGAGGACGTGTCCGGAGTGAGGGAAGTCTGGGAGTCCCTGCTTAGACTGCTGTCCCCGCGACCCGGCCCCAGATAAGCGGAAGAAAATGATGGATGACATGAAAATGATGGATGGATACCTGCTCAAATGAGTATCTAATTTCAATACTTGTTTTAGTATCGATTAGTATCAGATTTTTGCTACTTTTGACAGCCCTAATAGAGTATTAGAATATAACCCATGGTCTACACAGATATCTGCTGAACCTGGTTTAATGCTGTGTAAATCCTGCTTTAGTCCTGGTTTAGTACTGGATTAGTCCTGGATTAGTTCTTCTTTAGTCCTAGATTTGTTACTAGTTTTAGTATCGATTAGGACCTGATTTTGGTACTTTGATAGCCTGAATAGAGTAGTATAATGGTTCTATGGTTTTCAGACCCTGAAATAGATGATGATGGCGGCCACCATGACGCCAATACTCTGCAGCAGATCTCCTAACACGTGGATGAAGGCGGCACGGACACTTGTGTTACTGTGACCACTCAGCAGAGAGGGGGCGTGTCCTCCTAGCAGCGAGGGGGCATGCCCCGTGTGTGCGGGGGTGGGGCTCTGGCCGTTCTCATCGATCTGGTGATACCCGGAGCCATGCGCATGGAAGGAGGTGGAGTGGTGCAGGATGTACGCCATACTGCAGACAGAGAGCATGGTCAGAACACATAAGGCCTGGTTTAGTCCTGCTTTAGTCCTGTTTTGGTCCTGTTTTAAAGACCAGTGCTGTCACAGGAAAGCTATGCACTCACATGATGTTGACGATGACGGCGCAGCCAGAGGTCACCAGCATCACATGTCCATTTATGTCATAGTCGTTTCTCACGATTCTCTCGATGGCCAAGTACACCAGTGCTCCAGTCACCACCCAGATCGACACCACCGATATAAAGGCCCCCAGGATCTCTGCAGCCAGTAGAGGGCACAATAGAGAGGAGAGGGTTAAACACACACAACCATACACGCACACAGCAGAGCTCCATCCAGATCGACACCACCAATTTAAAGGCCCCTGGATGTCTGCAGCCAGGAAAGAGAACAATAGAGAGGAGAGGGTTAAACACACACAACCATACATGCACACAGCAGAGCTCCATCCAGATCGACACCACCAATTTAAAGGCCCCTGGATGTCTGCAGCCAGAAAAGGGCACAATAGAGAGGAGAGGGTTAAACACAAACACAAAAATATCAAGGACTGTGACGTCGGCCGGGGCCCCACCCTAGAGCCAGGCCTGGGGTTGGGGCTCGAATGCAAGCACCTGGTGGCCAGGCTTTTGCTCATGAGGCAAATCTCACCCTTAAAAAAGGATGACGTGGGTACCACATCCTGTCCAGGAGGTTGAGAGGTACTGGCTAGACCTCCACATTTCTCTGCCGTTGCCCGTGGGGAGAGACAGCAAACAGGTGTGGGCACACCTTTGGGTCAGGGACAGGTCTTTCACTGTGATAGTGATAGACCTGTCAACTGATCACCACCTGGTTGGGTGATGGATCCACTGGCGGAGGAGGAAGCTGGACAGAACTGGCAGACCCAGGTGCATTGTGAGAGTTTGTCGAGAATGTTTGGCGGAGTCCTCTGTCAGAGGGACCTTCAACTCACATGTCCGGGAGAGCTTCTACCACATACCAGACCAAGATGAACGCTCCTAATCTCTGTGTAACCAGGAGAGGGCGCAAGTCAGAACACATATCTGTGTCAGGTTTCCTTGCTTTTTAGGGATATTCCATTGACTTCCGTTAATTTCCAGGAGACCTAACCATAGTCACTACTTGGCTAACTTTAACAATTCAACACTAACCAGGTTGTTCATCTAATAATAAAAGATTTACATCATAGGGACCTGACTTTTGTCCCAATAAGGGACCTTTTAAATTACACTTTGGTTCATGTTGCAGCTCTTTAAGTCTACTAACAGATAAAATGCCAAAGGATATATACATAATGAAGGTCTAAAATGAGACGAAACCATGGGTAGTAAAGAAAGTTCTAAGCAATCCTTAACCCAAAGACAAACATGAAAAGACTTGTCTCTAAATGAAACAAATTCTCAAGCTGCAGAGGGCTGGGCGTACCACCAGGGAGGGAGGGAAACATACCACAGTTTGAGAAACGCTGGCCTGAAATACACACCACTCATGTGTTGTGTTGTATATTCTCATAGTATCTGTATCTGCAGATGGGTGCTGACCTGAGCGGTGCCACCCGTAGGTGACAGTCTTGGTGGGTGCTCTGGACGAGATCCACAGGGAGAACAGAGACACCATCATACTGCCGAAGTCCGTGAGCAGGTGAGCTGCGTCTGTCATGATGGCCAAGCTGTGCGCCAGGTACCCCCCTGTACAGAGAGAGTCATGTAGTACTGTTTATGGACAATATTCCTGTTCATTTGTGTTGATAGATAGATATTGATAGATAATAGATCATAATTATTAGAATTTTCTACAATGGTAAAATCCAGCCATCCATCTTCTTCCGCTTATCCGGGGCCGGGTCGCGGGGGCAGCAGTCTAAGCAGGGACTCCCAGACTTCCCTCACCCCGGACATGTCCTCCAGTGGGACCCCAAGGCGTTCCCAGGCCAGCCGAGAGACATAGTCCCTCCAGCGTGTCCTGGGTCTTCCCCGGGGCCTCCTCCCGGTGGGACATGCCCAGAACACCTCCCTAGGGAGGCGTCCAGGAGGCATCCTGAGCAGATGCCCGAGCCACCTCAGCTGGTTCCTCTCAACGTGTAGGAGCAGCGGCTCTACTCCGAGCTCCTCCCGTATGACCGAGCTCCTCACCCTATCCCTAAGGGTGCGCCCGCCACTCTGCGGAGGAAGCCCATTTCAGCCGCTTGTATCCACGATCTTGTCCTTTCGGTCATTACCCAAAGCTCATGACCATAGGTGAGGGTAGGAACGTAGATTGACCGGTAAATCGAGAGCTTCGCCTTCCGGCTCAGCTCCTTCTTTACCACAACGGACCGATACAGCGACCGCATCACTGCAGACGCTGCACCGATCTGCCTGTCAATCTCCCGCTCCATCCTTCCCTCACTCGTGAACAAGACCCCGAGATACTTGAACTCCTCCACTTGGGGCAGAGACTCACCACCCACCCGGAGAGAGCAAACCACCTTTTTCCGGTCGAGAACCATGGCCTCGGATTTGGAGGAGCTGATTCTCATCCCAGCCGCTTCACACTCGGCTGCAAACCGCCCCAGTGCCTGCTGCAGGTCCTGGCTCGAAGAAGCCATCAGGACAACATCATCTGCAAACAGCAGAGATGAAATCCTGTGGTTCCCAAACCAGGCCCCCTCCGGCCCCTGGCTGCGCCTAGAAATTCTGTCCATAAATATAACGAACAGAACCGGTGACAAAGGGCAGCCCTGGCGGAGTCCAACATGCACTGGGAACAGGTCTGACTTACTGCCGGCAATGCGAACACAGCTCCTGCTCCGGTCATACAGGGACCGGACAGCCCTTAGCAAAGAGCCCCGGACCCCATACTCCCAGAGCACCCCCCAAAGGACACCACGAGGGACACGGTCGAATGTCTTCTCCAGATCCACAAAACACATGTGGACTGGTTGGGCATACTCCCATGAGCCCTCGAGGACCCGATGGAGAGTATAGAGCTGGTCCAGTGTTCCACGACCAGGACGAAAACCACACTGCTCCTCCTGAATCCGAGGTTCGACTATCGGTCAGATTCTCCTCTCCAGTACCCTGGAATAGACCTTACCGGGAAGGCTGAGGAGTGTGATTCCCCTGTAATTGGAACACACCCTCCGGTCCCCCTTCTTATACAGAGGGACCACCACCCCGGTCTGCCATTCCACAGGTACTGTCCCCGACCGCCACGCGATGTTGCAGAGACGTGTCAGCCAAGACAGCCCCACAACATCCAGAGACTTGAGGTACTCAGGACGGATCTCGTCCACCCTCGGAGCCTTGCCACCGAGGAGCTTGCCAACCACCTCAGTGACTTCAGCCAGGGTGATGGACGAGTCCGCCTCCGGGTGCCCAGTTTCTGCTTCCTCCTCGGAAGACGTCACAGTGGGATTGAGGAGATCCTCAAAGTATTCCTTCCACCGCCCGACAACATCTCCAGTCGAAGTCAGCAGCTCTCCACCCGCACTGTAAACAGTGTTGGTGAAGCACTGCTTCCCCCTCCTGAGGCGTCGGACGGTTTGCCAGAATCTCTTTGAGGCCGTCCGATAGTCCTCCTCCATGGCCTCCCCGAACTCCTCCCAACCCCGAGTTTTTGCCTCAGTGACTGCCCGAGCCGCGGCACGCTTGGCCCGCCGGTACTCATCAGCTGCCTCAGGAGTCCCACGAGCCAACAAGGCTCGATAGGACTCCTTCTTCAGCTTGACGGCATCCCTTACTTCCGGTGTTCACCACCGGGTTCGGGGATTGCCGCCGCGACAAGCACCACAGACCTTACGACCACAGCTACGAGCAGCCGCATCGACAATAGAGGTGGAGAACATGGCCCACTCGGAGTCCATGTCTCCAACCTCCCCCGGGATCAGGGAGAAGCTCTCCCGGAGGTGGGAGTTGAAGACCCCCCTGACAGAGGGCTCCGCCAGACGTTCTCAGCAGACCCTCACAATGCGCTTGGGCCTGCCAGGTCTGTCCGGCTTCCTCCTCCGCCAGCGGATCCAACTCACCACCAGGTGGTGATCAGTTGACAGCTCAGCCCCTCTCTTCACCCGAGTGTCCAAGACACGCGGTCGGAGGTCAGATGACACGACAACAAAGTCGATCATCGACCTCCGACCTAGAGTGTCCTGGTGCCACGTGCACCGATGGACACCCTTGTGCACGAACATGGTGTTTGTTATGGACAAGCTGTGACTAGCACAGAAGTCCAATAACAAAACACCGTTCGGGTTCAGATCGGGGAGGCCGTTCCTCCCAATCACGCCCCTCCAAGTGTCACTGTCGTTACCCACATGGGCGTTGAAGTCCCACAGGAGAACAACGGAGTGCCCGGTTGGTGCACTGTCTAGTACCCCTCCCAGGGACTCCAAGAAGGCCAGGTACTCTGCACTGCTGTTTGGCCCGTAGGCCAACACAACAGTGAGAGACCTGTCCCCGACCCGAAGGCGCAGGGACGCGTTCACCGGAGTGAACCCCAACACGCAGCGGCTGAGCTGTGGGGCATACCATTGTGAGCCCCACAGCTCACAATGGTAAAATGACAATTCCAATGGCTAATGCATAACACGCAAGTAGTCCGGCAACAGTTACATTACATTCTATATCACTGCTCTGTGGCCATCAACATGCATCACCTGCTTCGCTCCATGTTTCCAGATGTTATTGCTTTGCCTGGAATATTCTACAGTATGGCATTAAACGTATCTATCTCCATGGAGTCACACAGATACCATACACCACCAGGCTAAGCTATAGGTAGGATCAGTTTTTGAAGGTACAAGGTTGTTTGAAGGTTGCTAGCCACCACATTCCAAATAGGAAGTGAGCATGAGTGCGATGTAGTTCCTTCAAGCTCTGATTGCATATTCTATTGAAAAAATGTCACCCCTCTCTCTGTAACTGCTGCTGTCAGGCTCCTCATTTTGGTCCGTTTGGTCCCTTAATTAAAAGATATGAAAAACAAAAACAGCAGTGTGGGCAGGAAGGGGCGTTACTTTCAACAACTTCACTCCTGATTGGCTCTTTGGTTTTGCTCTTGGATTTCTAAATATGGTCTCTGGATGCAGATTAGTCGCTATAACTGACCTTGATGAGCTCATTTGCTTGCAACCGAACTCTATGAGTGATGTCACACTTCTATTATACAATCTATATGCCATACTGTCTAACATTTTCATACCCACCCTCCACCAGAAAAGTTACATATTGCTGTGTTACTGTGACTGCAGAATAAACCCTCTAACTATCTGTACTGTCTAAGATGTAGTGCAGTGAGAGTACCTATGACCTCCCCGATCATGAAGACCAGGCACACCCCCGAGGCGATCACCAGTTTGTTTTTGGCCTGGAGTTTGTCCGAGGTGTCGCCTGTGCGTGAGAGGTGACGGTGACAGTGACTCTGCACCTGCTGCACCTGCTGCTTCAGCTCCATTGCCCCATTCGACAGAGAGAAGTCCCCAAACTCTGCCTTAGTGTCCGGAAAGGAGCTGTGGAGAGACACATGTGAGACAGGAGCAGAGACAGGAGCAGAGCCAGAGGAGCAGATATCAAAACATACTGCAACAATGTTTTTTTACATTTTAGACCTGCCTGTTGAGTTGCATATTTGTATCATACTAATAGGCCTGAATAATATTGGCCGTCTTGTCATATCCATATTGATACATTTTTTTCTCTTTTCTATTGACTCTATATGGCTCTTTTATACCCAATACGATTGTTTAGAACCCAGAGAAACCGATGTCTGATAAACTTTGTTGATATTTTGGGATTTTGAGTTACGTTTGTGTCTCTTTGCACTGATGTGTTCATATGAAGCTGTTATTATTTAGGCTCAAATATCTACTGCTATTTTTTGATCTCTGTTATAATGATGTTTCCTCATCATGAACAGACCTGGAATTTTGTTTTGTTTCATTCTCACATGTTTAATATATAAACCTTTATATTTGGGCTGAGGTAACAACATTATAACATGATTTAAAGCTCACAAGAGTCCAGTTTGCGTAATGTAGGAGATTTAAGGCTGATAGAAGAGCTGATACGTTCAACCATTCAAATACCAGCCCTATGTTTTTGCCCTTAAAATGGTCAAGACTAATTATTTACCAAACAGGAGCCAGGAGCAAGAGTTGCTGACTGATGTTACATTTGTCCCTTCTTAACTCCTCTCTCTCTCCCTCTCGTTACACTCCAGTACTTTTATAATCCACCCCTCTCTCTCTCTGCTCTCCATCTTTCTCTCCCTCTTTCCTCTCTCACCCTCCCTCTCTCTCTCTTCCTCCCTCAGGGCCAGTGATGATGATGAGGGTAATGACCCGTGCTGAGCTCTGATAAACCTCCTCCAGACGCTGAGGTCCAGAGGGACTTTATCACCGACTCACACCCAGAGAGAGGCACCTCCCCTGGGACTGAGACAGGGGAAGACCTGGGATAGACCAGGGCTGAACCAGGACTGAACTAGAACCAAACCAGAACTAAACCAGGACAAAACCAGGACTAAACCAGGACTGAACCAGGACTAAACCAGGACTGAACCAGGACTGGAGTGTGTGAGTGTGTGTGTTACATTAGAAAAACGCTGAGCCAGCATAAAGTCGCTCTGTTCTAACCTCCATTTGATTTCACTATTTTTCACAGAGATAACGTCTCAATCAATGCTATCTGTACAAGCAAATATATGCACATAAAACCAGGACCAAAGTACGATTAAAGCAGCACTAAAGCAGGTCTAAACCAGGTCTAAACCAGGAATAAAGCAGGACTAAACCAGGATTAAAGCAGGTCTATACCAGGACTAAAGCAGGACTAAACCAGGACTAAAAGCAGGTCTATACCAGGACTAAAACAGGTCTGAACCAGGACTAAATCATGTCTAACCCAGGACTACGGCCGTCCTAATCCCGGGGCAGGTCGGGGCAGGTCTGGTGTGGTGATGATGATGATGAAGGAGCCGGTGTAATGGCCCGTGTCTGAGGTGGACATGTTTTTATGGAGCTGTGATAATGTCTCTAAAGACCATCCTTCCTCCAGAGTCGTCCTGTGACCTGAGGGACAAGTGCACCCTGACCCGGTGCGAGCCTCAGGGGCCCTAAGCAGAATCTGTGCTCATCAGGACCAGGACCAGTGTGTTCAGTGACTATAGAAACTGTAGAGACAAAGAGCTCAGGTGTGTACAGCAGCGGGGCCCAACCTTTAGTCCTGAGCATTGTCTCACACTCTGAGTCGCCCCTGTTAATGTTATCAGTTTTTCTTTACTCAGTATAAATCTGTTTTCTAGTACATTGCCTATTATAACTACCATATTTTCTTGTTTATTAAAATTCATGCCAAAATGATTCTATAGAAATATTCGTAAAGCTATATAAAGAATATTTTACATCCAAATGCATTTAATGCCACCTTTCTTTTTAATCTGAACTCATTACGAGCCCCTGTCCCTCTGGTGTACAGTACAATATAGTACAGTGCAGTACAGTGCAGCACAGTGCAGTACAGTACAGAACAGTACATTACAGTACAGAACAGTACATTACAGTACAGTACAGTACAGTACAGTGCATTACAGTACAAAGCACTGACATTAAAGTCTCCTTATTAATTTTAATGTTACAGTTGGTTGAAGTGCAATGAAACATTTGTCATCATTTACGATCATTGGGGGCCCTCTGGTGGCAGCTGTTTAGTGTGCTAACAGAAGCCGGCCCAGGATGCACCGGGGCTGTGCTGTTAAAGTGAAGTATATATGACATATAAGTACATATCCATGTCCCCCCGGGAGGAGGCCCCGGGAAGACCCAGGACACGCTGGAAGGACTGTGTCTCTCAGCTGGCCTGGGAACACCTTGGGGTCCCACCAGAGGAGCTGGAAGACATGTCTGAGGTGAGGGAAGTCTAGGAGTCCCTGCTTAGACTGCTGCCCCAGTGACCCGGCTCCGGATAATGGAAGAAAATGGATGGATGGATATATGTTCATGGAAACAAAGACAGCAGCAAAACACTCAACTCTATTCATCTTATAATCATCACGTGTTTGTAAATGTGCTCTTTACACATAAAACACATGCACCTCAATGATTGACTGCTTCAATGCCATACTGTGGAACATGGAAAGCAACAACATCTCCATGGAGAAAAACTGGTAATACCCTCCACCAGAGAAGCTACACACTGAAGCTTTAAAGTGATGTACTGTTGCCCTGTGGGTTAATCACCTCCAGAGAGACAGAGAGACAGGGAAAGCCTCGTCTCACGACACAAACCATTCACTGGAACTCAAGCGTGAAATCTACAATGTACAGAACACATGCTCCTCTACCCCTCATCCTCTCTGCAGGAGGAAGAGGAGGAAGAGGTGGGGGGAGGAGGAAGGGGAAGAGAGGAGGAGAGAGAGGGGAGAGAAGAAAAGAGGAGAGAGGGAACAGGAGAGAGGAGGAGAGAGCGGGGACAGGAGAGAGGAGGAGAGAAGGATAGAGAGGAGAGAGAGAGGAGGAGGGGAGTAGAGTGGAGGGGAAAAGGAAGGGGAGGAGAGGACGGGGGAGGAGGAGGAGATGAGGAAGAGGAAGGGGAGAGGGGAAGAGGAGACCATGTGCTCTCTCTGCAGTCCCGTCGTAGTAATTGGAGATTGTCTGATGGGCTTTTCCATGGCCAGTACCGATACCGATATATTAGACCAGAGCAGCCGATAACCGAGATCTAGGGCCGTGACTGAGTGACTCGTCCATGCTTCATCTTTAATCACTGATTTTCAAGATGATTGGACATTTTACCTTTGCCTTTTTGATCAGTAACACTTTATAATACCGGTCACTTTAATAAGTCATGTTTGCACTGTTGTTCTGATGCTGCTGTTGTATATATTTTCTACCTCTAAGTATTTTATTTTTAAGCATATCTTTTATAACTCTGTGCACGCCCTTATTTGTATTTGTATTTATTCAGTGTGTTTAATGTAGCACTTTATCGCAGCAAGTTCCTAGTTTGTGAACTATGTTCACTGACGATGACAATAAAAGTCTTCTGATTCTGATTAATCGGTGATACTTGTAGGACTTGGCAACGTTGCGCCGTCATTTTGATACAATTTTATTTTTTAAGTCCACTGCTCTCTAATATGACGTGCCGACAGCATGCGGTGCTTTGTTGTGATGATGTTTACGGCGATGTCAGCTCCCATTGGACACCGCAGTTTTCTTTTTAAAATATCCATCCACGGATGGCACAGCACCCAATCTGTTTGTCCTCACCTCAGATGGAGCAGTGTAATCTCACTGTCCTCAGAGGAAGCAGTGTAATCTCACTGTCCTCAGATGGAGCAGTGTAATCTCACTGTCCTCAGGTGGAGCAGTGTAATCTCACTGTCCTCAAATGGAGCAGTGTAATCTCACTGTTTGTCCTCAGATGGAGCAGTGTAATCTCACTGTTTGTCGTCAAATGGAGTATCGTAATCTCACTGTCCTCAAATGGAGCATTGTAATCTCACAGTTTGTCCTCAGTTGGAGCAGTGTAATCTCACTGTCCTCAGATGGAGCAGTGTAATCTCACTGTTTGTCCTCAAATGGAGCAGTATAATCCCACTGTCCTCAAATGGAGCAGTGTAATCTCACTGTTTGTCGTCAGATGGAGCATCGTAATCTCACTGTCCTCAGATGGAGCATTGTAATCTCACTGTTTGTCCTCAATTGGAGCAGTGTAATCTCACTGTCCTCAAATGGAGCAGTGTAATCTCACTGTTTGTCCTCAAATGATAATAATAATAATATTGGTTTACACTTGTAATGCGCTTTACAGGCTTGTCAAAGCCTCTCAAAGCACTACACTATAGTCATTATTCGTTCATTTCCACACTTGGTGATGGTAAACTACTACTGTAGCCACAGCTGCCCTGGGAAGACTGATGGAAGCGGGGCTGCCAATCTGCGCCATCGGCCCCTCCGACCACCACCTATCATTTGCGCACACACCACTTTCATACTAGGCAATGTGGATGAAGTGTCTTGCCTAAGGACACAACGACAGAACTCGGTCCAAGCGGGACTCGATCCTCCGACCTTCGGGTTGGGGGACCAACACTCTAACCACTCTAAATGGAGCAGTGTAATCTCACTGTCCTCAGATGGCGCAGTGTAATCTCACTGTGTACTGCTCTAATAAAGCTTTATGCTTCACTCTGTCAGCCTAAAACAAATATCGGCTGTGCTGGAGATTTAAGGCCGATAGCCCATGCATTAAAAAGGGCAAATATTGGCTGCATATATCAGCAGCTGATGTTTGGGCCTATCTCTATCAGAGTCTGTAATCTGAAGTGTAATCTTCTATGTCACGCAAATGCAATGGTTTAACTCCAAAAGCCTTGTTTTAACATTCATATGAAACATGTGAAACTGAAACTGAAAAAGGCCTTAAAGCCCACACCTGTCACATGGATCTGTCATTATCTATACCCAATATAGGTCAGTATATAAACCAGGTATAAAGCAGGACTAAACCAGGTCTAAAGCAGGACTAAACCAGGTCTAAAGCAGGACTAAACCAGGTCTAAAGCAGGACTAAACCAGGTCTAAAACAGGACAAAACCAGGTGTAAAGCAGGATTAAACCAGGTCTAAAGCAGGACTAAACCAGGTCTAAACTAGGTCTAAACCAGGTCTAAACCAGGACTAAACCAGTATTAAACCAGGTCTAAACCAGGACTAAACCAGGACAAAACCAGGCATAAACCAGGACTAAACCAAGACTAAACCAGGTCTAAACCAGGTCTAAACCAGAACAAAACCAAGCCTAAACCAGGACTAAACCAGGACTAAACCAAGACTAAGCCAGGTCTAAACCAGGACTAAACCAGGACAAAACCAGGTATAAACCAGGATAAAACCAGGTCTAAACCAGAACTAAACCAGGTCTAAACCAATATTAAATATCTCCTCCTCTTTCTCTAACCTCCCTTCTCCCCCTCTCTCCCTCCCTCTCTTTCACCCCACTCTTTTCCTCTCTCTCTCTTTCACCTCCCTCTCTTCTCCCTTCTTGCTCCCCCATCCCCTCGTCCCCCTTTCACTCCATCCAGTATTGGTCAGTGTGGTAATGAGTGCAGATTTACACAGTTAATGTAGCCTGTAGTTAGTGTGGTGCGTTAGCGTAGCTCCTCTGATCAGCGTTTTAGTTTTAGTTCAGTGAACCTCGGCCGCGGGACATTTGTCAAGAGCTGTCCAAAAGGCGGCCGCGCGAAGAAATGAATTACCCTCTACACTTAAAAACAACCTAGAGAATGAAATGAGGGAGAGAGGAGAGGACAGAGAGAGAGAGAGAGAGAGAGAGAGAGGCCTTGTACACTTAAAAACAACCTAGAGAATGAAATGAGGGAGAGAGGA
The DNA here is from genome assembly GCF_009829125.3 of Periophthalmus magnuspinnatus. Lineage (NCBI taxonomy): Eukaryota > Metazoa > Chordata > Actinopteri > Gobiiformes > Gobiidae > Periophthalmus > Periophthalmus magnuspinnatus. The sequence continues at coordinate 2,184,556 of NC_047149.1, read as the reverse complement.
GAGGACAGAGAGAGAGAGGCCCTGTACACTTTGAAACAACTGAGAGAAAGAAATGAGAGGAAGGAAAGGATATAGAGAGAGAAAGAAAGAGAGAGAAAGGCCCTGTGCACTTTAAAACAACTGAGAGAAAGAAATGAGAGGAAGGAGAGGACAGAGAGAGAGAGAAAGAGAGAGAGAGAGGCCCTGTACACTTTAAAACAACTGAGAGAAAGAAATGAGAGGGAGGAGAGGACAGAGAGAGAGAGAAAGAGAGAGAGAGGCCCTGTACACTTTAAAACAACTGAGAGAAAGGAATGAGAGGAAGGAGAGGACAGAGAGAGAGAAAGAGAGAGAGAGAGAGGCCCTGTACACTTTAAAACAACTGAGAGAAAGAAATGGGAGGGAGGAGAGGACAG